>NC_134551.1:29482355-29782355 GCF_025594145.1 Primulina tabacum
ATGTAAGAGATAGGTGGGAGACTTGTTACGTTCTTATTCAGACCGGGATCCCTAGATGAGAGATGAGTCGAGTCTGAGCGATTGAGTCAGAGTCTTAGAATCACAGAGTGTGATTCAGAGTCTATATTGATTCATATTTCTTATGTGATACATGTTCATAGTATGAATTACTGTTTGATATCAATTTATGATATCAGATTATGATACATGTCTTCATATCTATTTCATGCTTTTATATATGCTGTTATATGAAATGCATGTATACATGATTTATACTGGGATTTATTCTCACCGGAGTATCCGGCTGTTGTCTTGTTTGTATGTGTGCATGACAACAGGTGGGACAAGATCGGGGTCAAGAAGATGATGAGAAGATGAGTTAGAGTGGTGATTCCGGACTTATTGTAGACTTGGTTTAATACTTGAAATTTAGTAGTTGAACCTTAGACTAGTTTGAATAATTGTTGTACATGATTGTACTTTTATACTGAGATGTATATTAGTTAAATTCATTACTTCCGTACTTACATTTTTTTTAAAAAAAAGAAAAATTTTTAGACCCTGTTTTATCTTAATTGATAATTAAATCCCAAAGATGATTAAGAAGATGATTAGCGTCCGGTCCCCACAAACTGCTCAGTTAGTCAATTGTTAGTTGCATTTAAATTAATTATTATCAGTTAATGTTATTCGTGTGACATCAGTTTGCTTGCAGAAAAATGAAAAGATAACGATAAACTAAATAAGCCTTTATTTATAAAAGGTGGTGCGTACATTGATAATCTTTTTTTTCACCGCAGACCTCCACGAGGATAACCAAGTGGTTAATCTCCCATAGGAAGTCTTTAGGAAGCCCTCTGAAAGTGATCTTTTTCATAATCCTCCTTTCCTTTTTAAGCATCACACGGTAGACTCCGTCATCAATGAAGATTTCCACCTCATCAGCAACGCGAAGGCGTCGCCGCGGATACTTCCTCGTCGTTGCTACGCGTTTGGGGGTTGCAACTGATCCTCCCTGCTGGAAGGATTGAATGTCTTGAAGCTTTAGCAAAAAATGCAGAATCTTCTCATAAACTTCGTTCTCCATTACTGGCTCCGTGCTTCTACAGCTGAGAGCATAAACGTTTCAGCCATATCTGGACTTTTTGAACCACTTGCTCCTGCCATTATTATTTGTGACTGATATCTACTTGATGATGAATTGTGATTAACCATGATACTCTTATTTATAGTCAAGGATCAAGGCATCTGAAGAGACAGGATCATTAAACTAGACGATTCATCTTCTGAACACAAGATTTTTTTTATTACACGTCATTTTAACCGTCGTTTAAATTTCCAAAATTTAAAATATGCATTTATTAGGGGGAATATCTGATTCAACCGGTTAACTGAGAAGAAAATAGTCAGAAGGCTTCAGTTGATGTGACTCAGTTCACAACTAACCACTCAGTTGATTGCTCCAACTGATCTTCTCCGATACGTTAAATGGTTAATCAATGATTCGATATTAACTGATGTGATTGATTGTTTACGCATTAATTATTGTCTTTCAACAAATATTTTTTGAAACGTGGACCTATGTGATCCATCTATATTCTTCACACGTTTTCATAACACGTACACACACTTTTATCTAAATTTTTCCTAGAGTAACACGTGTCCAAATATTTAAACAATCACATCCATATTTCTATACCCCGCCTCAATTCAGTTCTTCTCTCTTACGCTCACATTAGCATTCAGAGCAAATTACTACTCAAAGCTTATCATCTTTTGCAGATATCACTTCACTCAAATGGCCAACCAAGTTCCTGCTCACATTCTCAACACCGTGTCTGTTGATTTTGATTCAGTCTTAACTGTGAAGGATGAAGGATGAAGGCATCAAAAAAATCTTTCTCAAACTGGAAGCAGCCAGGCTGAAGGGATTTCTGAGAAAATCTCCCCAAGAAATTTATATGAAGGAGATTAAAGACTTTTACACTAATGGATAAATCACTATTGATGGCAAGATCGCTACTACTGTCAACACTCAGCTGCTGATTGTTGATGAAGACTTCTTCAGCGATCTATTTCAACTGCCTTCTGAGGGGCTTGCATATATCTAGGTTTCCGATCCCAAGAAGGAACTGAAGCAAGAAGTACAGTTGCTGGCAGATATTGTAGCCAAAGGGCTATTGGCAAAGGCGGGTTCATTTGCTGCCCTAACCCTTAAAAAATTTCAAGCCATGACGGCAATCATGGTTGAAATGAAAATGAACTGGAAGAACATTATTTTCAATATCTTGAAGAAAAGTTCCAATCAACCAGCAATCCAAGGGATACGCATGCAACTTAGCTATTTGCTGAAGGTGAAGGAGTTAGTGGGTGATGCTACTGAGAAATCATCCAAGTTCAAGGTTTTCAATGCTAAAAATGTCTAGCCACCGAAGCTCAAATTGGACATGTCTTCTTAGCAGTTTTTGAAAGTAAAGAAAGAAATTGGGATGCAGAAAATTCCCAAGTCAGTCAAAAAGGATATGACAAAAATCCAGAAGAGAATCAAGCGCCAACTGAATGTCTCTGAGACTGACTCTGAGAAGACTACGTTGCCCAAAATAACCAAGAAACCCAAGACTCTGTAGACCAAACATGCTGCTACAAGTGGAACCATCAGAACTGAACGGCTGATTCAGTCAGAAGTTCAACAACCTATTCAGGCTATACCTCTGCAAGATATTCCATCTAGATCTTCAGCTGAGGTTCAGTTACCTCAATCTGCTGCTCAATCAAAGGAAAATATTACCGAATTTGGTGATAAAAAAAATCGGCTCGAATCAAGGTTCCTTTGATCAAAATTAATGGCCACACTCCTATACCAATTGCAAGACCAAAAGGAGTAGTAATCAGGGAGAACATTGAAGCCACAACTTCAGGGCTCAGCATTCCTCATGCCCTAACTGATTCAAAGGCAAAGGGAAAATGCAAGAAGAGCCTAGGCCAATAAACCCAATTCAAACTCATATTGATATGATATGGAAAGAGATCAATGAGTTTTCTTTGACAAAGCTGAAACTCTACGATGAATGGCTTAAACTCATAATTGAAGTTTTTGTTTCGCAGTTTCAGAAGAAATCATTTCTGGAGAAATTTATAAAACTGGAGAAGGTTGTGCTTAAAATGGTCAAAGATTCTTCAATTGTTCAAGCTCTGAAGCGAAAGAGATACTTCTTTCCAGATACGTGAGAAAAAGTTACAAAAAATACTTACTCAGTTGCGACTCAATTTTGATCATACCAGTCCAACAACATTCAAAGATAAAGCTGTTTATGACCAACTGGACTCGGATCTTCTATCGCTCCAGATAGAAATAAAACAATGGGAAATTGACCAAGAACCGACTCTTCCAGCAGTTTCCCAAAATCTCTCAACTCAAGAGCCAACTGAATAATCAGCTCAACATCAGGAGCAGTCCAAAGAACCAGTTACTGAGTTTTCCCAGCAAGCAACTGATTCCATTTCCGAAAATGTACAACCATTTTCTTCTGCACCTTCATCCTCAACTGCTGAACTTAAACTTTACTAAGATACAAAGCTGTCACTGGCCAATCTTGATGAAGTTATCAATTCAGTTACCGCTGATATCCAGCTGAAACTACTGAAGCAGTTGAAAAAAATTTTGAAACTGAAGTTCCAGCCAATCAGGCTGAACAGCCAGCCGAACAGGCTATTTTTGAAGTAACTGAACAGCCAGTTCAGTCAGCTGGAATGACCGAACATGTATTTTTTTGAAGAAGCTCAGTTAGACTCGGCACAAACTGAAGAAGTGCCAACTGGAGAACCAGCTAAAATTTCTGTTGTTCATCCAACTGAAGAACTAGTTTGTACATTAGCTGTGCAACAAACTGAAGAGACATCAAGTACCTCTGTAGATCCGAATCCTTCTCAACAACTTCAACATGAAGTCTTACAAAAACAGGACTCGGAACTTGTAGCGCCCCGAAAATCGAAAGTCCACATGAACCACATGCATGCAAATTATTAAATTTCTTTGGTATTTTATTAAATTATTTTAAACCATTAAATTCTTGTTTATTTGATAAATTATGTGTTTAATTATTTTTATGTATAATTCATGCATGATAGAATTTATTTCACGAAATTTTAAAATTTCATGCATTAGGGCTTCTAGATGTATTTCACACTTGAACGAGGAATTGGTACCGGACCGGAGAATTTTCAAGAAAATTATCTTAATTACATTATTTGTTTCTATTAATTCATATAAGGTGTTTTTAAGTGTATTTTTTAAAATGGGATTTTTGGGGTATTTTACCTACAAGATTTTATGTTTTTATGGTACACAAATTTTATCGATTCGAGAGATTTTTTGAGAGTTCAGTTAATATTTTCAAAAACTTTCTAACACGAAATATTTTTCAGGAGTGTGTTTGGATTAAATGAGCCTATTTTAAGTTTTTTTGGGCATAAATATTTTTTTTACTTCTAATTAAACAATTAAGACTCATTATTTACTAATTAATCATTTAAATATTATATTAATTACTACCCTACACCATTTAAACCACCATAAACCGACACCTATCCCTTTCATCATCATTCCTCTTGGTTTCATTATTTTTCAGAGCCTTCCACAGCTTTAAGTATCGGTTGTTGCTTGTTTTTTATGAGAGATTCATCCGGCTCTTCTCCGTTTCCCCTTTCTTCCATCTTCTCGCATAAAAGATCAACAGGCACGCTATGTACTTTTATTTCTGCATCATTCACGTTCTTATTACTGATGTATGTGTAGTCATGTAAGAATACTTTCGATCAAAGTATGAGCTCTAAATGTTTCGGCTTTTTACATGTATTTTTTCATTCTAGGCTTTGTACTCACGTTTTCTGTATTTGTGCAAGGGACGGCTGTATTGAGATGTTAGGAGGCTGTATAGGTTTTGTTTTTTGGGGCTTAGTTGCTGGAGTTAGGAGCTTAGACGAGATCAGTGGGTTGCGAGGGCCGATCGTTGTTGGTGTGTTGTGCGAGAGGGAGTGCTCGATCGGGTTTGTTTTCGTGGTTCTGGCCGTGCGAGAGCCTTCTCCAGCCCTGGACTAGACCCTGATGGGTCTGAGTCGGGGTAAGGACTGGCTCGAACCGTGCCAGAGTAGACGGCAAGATCGCTTGAGCCTAGCTAAGAGAGGAAGCTTGACTTGTGTGGTTCAGAAGTTTGTCCTTCGGGGTGGGGCTGCGGCTTGCATTGGTGAGCGCCGTGTGTTCATGGGTTCAAAGAGGTCCTAGACGGTCTAAGGGAAGCCAAGCCATAGCTGGTGCCGTCGGTTAAGCTAGGGGCGTGAGTTTGGAGAAAGTAAGGGTAACGAGGTGCAAAATAGGAAGGCCGAGATTGGTTATTTTTCTGAAACTTTCAGCCTTAATGTTTTTAGGTCCAACTCTAGTATTTTAGGATCTTTTAAGTGTTTCTAAAATATGGGAAAAAGTTGAAAAAGTTCGGTTGAGTTTTCGAGTCGATTCGGGTAAAAACGGGGACCCTCGGTCCACGTTTAAAACAATTAGGTTAAGTTATGAAATGAGCTCGGGTTTACGTCTAGGAATGATTATAAATAAGTTTTGGGATGTTTTAAGGAATTTGTTTTGTTAAGTTTCGGATCAAAATAAAGAGTTTTGGATTTATCCGGGATTTAGTCGTCGCCGAAACGTAAATTAAAGAATTAATTGAAACGCTAGATTTATGCTTAATAAATTATGACAAATTGTATTTAAGCTCAATAATTATTAGATTCTAATTTTTTAAATTGGATTGTTTATGCTAAGGTTTGGTTTAATATCGTGATTAAAACGCATTAATAGGTTATATTTATAGATTATTATAAAAGATCATAGATTTAAACCCAAATAAAAACATGGGAAAGTTCTTGTAGGCTTAAATAATTATTTGGGACGTGTTAGATTCAATGAAATTAAGAAAATATAAAAAAAACGTGAAATTTTACGTCTAGGGGGGAAACTGTAATTTTTGGATTTCCAGGGGCAAAATGGCATTTTGCACCCGGGGTGAGATTTTTGTCCTGGCAGTGCCATGAGCACAAATTCATGATATTTTAAATGTTTACGCATCATGATTCAAGAATTTTAAGATTCTAAAAAAATATACGTTGGCATGCTTGAATTTAAAGAAATTGCATTTATAGATGAATTTTATAAGTGATGAAAATGATAATGTTTTTAATGACGGGAATTAGTTATGGCTATCGAAGTATATGTAATGTTTAAGACGTATATCTAAATGGTGATGATGAGGCCTCGGCACAGTGGATGGGTGATCTGTCACTGATGTCCGACAGCCGCCGGATACCGCGGTTTTATGTATGATAGATCCATCGTAAATGATGATGTACGATAGTCACCTCTAATGAACTGAATTCACGAATGATATGATAAATGTAAATGATGAATGATGAATGATAAATGATGAAAGATGAATGATGAACGATGATGATGAATCGAGAACGATGGTTACGATGAACTGTTTTGACACGTCATGATTGCATATGACACATTTGCATTAAGTTTTTAAAGTACATGAAAGATATGTTGAGTATGATATTTTCATTATTGTGTGCTATGTATATGTACTTGTTATTCCTGGTACAGGCGTGTTGAGTCTTTAGACTCACTAGGCGTGTGTGAAGCAGGTGAGCTAAATGCTGAGGAGACTGGAGGTGCCGAACTCTCAGTAGCAGACCTGGTGCGGTGACATGACCCGAGAACCACATGTTTTCGCATTTTGATTTATGAGATTTGAGATGAGATGAATATTTTCATACGTTGATTATTTAGGATTTTTATTAGTTTATGTTTTGTATGATTATGGATGAGTTTTTGTTATTTTAAACTGCGCTATTTTTATATTCAAATAAATACGATTATTTTAAAATGATATTTTGAAAATGTGAGCTTATAAAAAAAATTATTTCCGCATTTTTAAAACGAGTAGACGCTTCAGTTGGTATCAGAGCAAGGGTGATGTATAAGGGTTGTGCCACCGCCAGCTTCCGCCGCTCAGTCTTCAATCCTCAAGTCTGTAAGCTTTTATGTTTTAAATGATTTAAATGATTTACTCTTATCACCTGCATATTAACATGATTTATGCTTTATGATGATCTACGGTATATGTTTAACTGCTTTTATGATTTAAGGATTTATTGTTTTAAAAACTAGATTAAATTGCATGTTGGTTACGTTTGGAATTGGACTTGTTCTAAGAATTCGAATATTGGGCTTTAAGAGAAGTTGATAATAATTTGATTATATTGATTTTAGGTTAGAAGTACTGATGTTCTACTCTTTGTGGTAATAAGTTAAACTTGAAAAATTATGAATGCTTTTGAACTTGTAGAATTTCTAAGAAAATTACTGATGGTTCGTGGTTGCTAGTTGAATTAATTTTGAGGATTTCATGTAAGGATTAATGATTCGAAAACTACGACAATCTTTGGAGGTATAAAAACGTAGAATTTATTAGGATGCATGCTCTAACCTAGTGGGACCTAAGGATTGAATTGCATGGATTGAGAATTTTAGCGACCTAACTGTATTAACCAATAATTTGAGGACCTAAGTTCACAATAAAATTCTAAGGGACTATTTCGAATTTACCAAACATTGAGATTAAATTTGTAGTTTGAGAATTTTAAGGTTTAATGAGGCCAAGTTGAAATTTTATGGGGAAAAATGCAAATTTCGAGGAGTTATAGGCCCAAAATTGTAATTTCGAGAATTTTAAGGACCAAATTGTAAATTTTGAAATTTTGAGGATTAAATTCGAACTTTTGAGGAACCTTGCGTAAAATCAATAATTTTCGAGGTTATGAGAATTGATCTTGGGTCTAATAATCTTAAAATTATTGAACTTTATACTACGAGAAATCTATAAAATGAAATTAGGAACGCCAATTGCTTATGGGTAATGGTAGAATTTTCGAAATTAAGGACAATTGAATAATGTTTTGTGGAAAATAAGAGTTAATGTGCAATTTTAAGAAAATTTGGGGATTTGTTAAGCGGTAAGTGAGAAGAGAATGGTTTAATTAAATGACTTGAATTTTGATGATTTAGGCTTGAAGGGATATTTAGAACTTTAAAACATCTTAGTTATAAGGTTATAAGGAATGCTAATCAAGGGTTTTGTAGGATAGCATCAACATTGGTTTGAAAGTTTAAATGCTAGTGAATTAATGATGTGAAAAATTTAAGAATTAGAGTGATGACAATTTAAGATAAAGTTGATCAATAGTTAAGTTATAATATTAGATAGTAAGTTAACTTAATTTTTGAGATCCTACAGCTTGTGTGTAGCTTAAGTTTTAATCATGATCTTAAGAGTTATAATTATACCTGGTTCGAATTTAAATTTTCTAAAAAATTCGGTATGATTGATGGTAGGTTACCCGATAGACGCATGTAAGAAATTGAGGTAGACACTTTTTCTTTAGGAAATTTTTGTAAGTCATTAAAAAACTTGAGAATAAGTGAATATGTGTGTTGGAATTATGTTATGTAATACTATTTGGGTTGCGCAAGCTTGAATTTTAATTTTATGAAATATGTGTTCGATAACGGAAAAATTTTGGGTGAAAAAAATAATAAATAAAAGATAATTAGTGGTGTCAACATAGGTTACCATGTGAACGAATATTAAGATTTTTACTCAAAAAGAAATCTAAAATCTTGATATGGGAGTTCTAGAATTCTATGGGTTATAAGTGAAGTTTATTTATTAAAGTTAGTCTAATGCTACCATAGGAAGAAGTTATTAAGTTTCATACGCTAATATTAATAAGCATTAGGGTAATAAATAGAATGCGACATTCGTTTCAAGAAAAAAAGTCTAAGAGTCTTAGGCCTCAACTATATTTTAAATAGGAAGGGAATAATTTAAGCATGCAACTGATGCGAGAAGGGTTTTACTAATTATTTAGAAGATCATTATTGTATAATTGGGTTTTTATGGATTACCGTTATTCGAGATTTAAGATTTGCAACAATTTTACATCCCGGATGTACTTGTAAATAGTAAGTTACGTAAGTTTTGTACCATAAGATAAATGTTCGATTCAAGGATCTTAGACTAATATTATTATGAGTTATGAGGTTGAGATAAAGTTTAACTTTTAAGTGTATTACAGAGGATAGAAGTCGATCAGTAATTTTTGGTGCTAAGGTCTCTCAAGTTGAACTGGCATAAATACAAATGTAATAATCAATGAACATTACGGGTAATTATAAGAAAAGTAAGACTCAATAAAATTAGGACTGTCATTTTAATATTGGGAAGTTTGAGAAAAGTTCAAATTCGAGGTTAAGAAAAATGGAACTGAGTCACCATAAGTTGTTAAAAGTTGCAATTCGCAAATAAGGATTTTGGTAGGAAAATTTAATTAGGATTGAGGAAACGTAAGGACAACTTAATACTTATTTTATCAGAGTAGCCACCGCGAAAGCGTGAATTATTGAGATTCTAGAATTAATGGTTTAAACTTTTTGTTTATCGAGAATAAGCGAATTTCGGGGACGAAATTCAATTTAATGGGGGTAGATTGTAACGCTCCGAAAATCGGAAAGTACACGTGAACCACATGCATTCAAATTATTAAATTTCTTTGGTATTTTATTAAATTGTTTTAAAGCATTAAATTCATGTTTATTTAATAAATTATGTGTTTAATTATTTTTATGTATAATTCATAGCATGATAGAATTTAGTTCACGAAATTTTAAAAGTTCATGCATTAGGGCTTCTAGATGTATTTCACACTTGAACGAGGAATGGGGACCGGACCGGAGAATTTTCAAGAAAATTATCTTAATTACATGATTTATTTCTATTAATTAATATAAGGTGTTTTTAAGTGTATTTTTTTAAAATGGATTTTTGGTGTATTTTACCCACATGATTTTATATTTTACGGTACACAAATATTATCGATTCGAGGGACTTTTTGAGGGTTCAGTTAATATTTTCAAAAACTTTCCAACACGAAATATTTTTCAGGAGAATGTTTGGATTAAATGAGCTTATTTTTAAGTTTTTTGGGCTTAAATATTTTTTTTACTTCTAATTAAAAAATTAAGACTCATTATTTACTAACTAATCATGTAAATATTATATTAATGACTGCCCTACACCATTTAAACCACCATAAACCGACACCTATCGCTTTCATCATCATTCCTCTTGGTTTCATTATTTTTCAGAGCCTTCCCCAGCTTTAAGTATCGGTTGTTGCTTGTTTTTCATGAGAGATTCATCCGGCTCTTCTCCATTTCCCCTTTCTTCCTGTTGGATCTGGGTTTTCTACACGCCCAAACGCAGCGAAAGTTTTAAAAATTTTATTTATTTTGACAATCAAAATATGTTTTGCTTTGGGCGCTCGTATGATTTTGTCATTAGACATTCATAGGGCGTAAGAATTTATACCTTGGTACCGGCCAAGGGTTACATTAGACCAAGTGTTTTCCTTGGGGTATTTCAGTTATGTTTAGAGGTTAATGAATCGTGTATTTTAGAAGTACTTTGATGATTGTATGATTATTCTATCGATGACATTCTGATATATTCAAAGAATATGACTGATTATACCTAACATTCGAGAATTGTGTTGAGTACTTTGAGAACAGAGAAATTGCATGAAAACCTGTCAAATGTGAGTTTAGTTGAGACAGATTGTATGTTTGGGGCACAGTATATCCGAAGATGATATAGCGGTTTGATCTGAATAAGTTGAGGACGTGATCAGTTAGCCAAGACCGACATTAGTGTCATAAATTCACAGTTTTATGAGTTAGCAGATAAGTATCGATGATTGATGTTCGAATCTGATTGAATATTGCAGTTGTTCTGAATTCGTGTTTGAAACATATTGTAGACCGTTGAGATTATATGTTGTCTAAGTCGAACCAGAGCTGATTTTAAGAATTAAAGCGGCTCAGAAAGTTTATCAGAACGTTCAGAACTCGATAGCGATGGTCAGAGAAGGGCATTGATCCGAGTATCAGGTTTGTGACAGTGTGTTTTATGTGAATAATCGTCTTGTTGTGCCAGATGTTTCAGATTGAAACGACAGACATTATCAGAAGCACACAGTAGTCGATTCAGTATTCGTCCTGATGGCAGAAAAATGTATAATGATTTGAAAAGACATATTGGTGAAAAAAGATGAAAGCTGATATTGCTGAATTTGTATCCAAATGTCAGAATTGCCAGCAGATGAAAGACGAAAGAAAGAAATCAGGAGGTCTATTACAGAGCTTGTCTATTCCTGAATGGAAATGGGATTACATTTCCATGGACTTCGTGACGAAGCTACCACGTTCCTCCCAAGGTTGCGATGCGATTTGGGTTGTGATTGACAGATTGAACCAAATCAGCATGCTTTATTCCGTATAAGATGACATACAGACATGACCAGATGGCAGAGATTTATGTCAGAGAGGTGGTTAGATTGCATGAAGTGCCGAAGTCGATTGTTTCAGACTGTGATCCTCGGTTTACTTCGCACTTTTGGCAGAGTTTACAGCAGGCTCTAGGTACGAAGTTACATCTGAGTACTGCATATTATCCACAGACCGACGGACAGTCAGAGCGGACTATTCAGATATTGGAGGATATGCTTAGAGCTGTAATGCTTCATTTTAGCAGTAATTGGCAAGATTCTTTGCCACTTTGTGAGTTTTCGTATAACAACAGCTATCAGACGAGTATTGAGATAGCACCATTTGAAGCGTTATACGGCAAAAAGTGTAGATCCCCTCTGTATTGGGATTATATCTCTGAGGTAACTGAGATTGGACCTGATATGATCAGAGATATGACAGAAAAGTGAAGCTGATTCAAAAAAAGATGAAGGCAGCTCAAGACAGACAGGCCAAATATGCCAATGTTCGACGTAGACCGTTGGTATTTGAGGCAGGATACCGAGTATTCTTGAAGATTTTTCCTTTCAGAGGAGTTGTCAGATTTGGCAAGAAAGGAAAGTTGTCTCCACGATATATTGGGCCACATGAGATTCTCGAAAAGATAAGAGATCGCCCCTATCGACTCGCTTTACCGCCTTCTTTATCTGGGATACATGATGTCTTTCATGTTTCTTTATTGAGGAAATATCTTTCCGATGCTTCACATGTCATTCAGCCAGACGAGGCAGAACTTGACGAGACACTGAGTTACTTCGATGAGCCGATCCAAATTCTCGATCGTAAAGAAAAGCAGCTCAGAACGAAGATTATTCCGCTTGTGAAAGTTCAGTGGAGTCGTCATGGCATTGAAGAGGCTACCTGGGAGACTGAGTCAAATATGAGACAGAGATTCCAAGAGTTGTTTAACTGATGTGAGTTTTCTGTTTAACTTCTGTTATACATTCCTTTCTGATATGATTTGATTGCCTGTGATTTCGGGAAAGAAATCGTATCTTAGGGGGGGAGAAATGTAATGCCCGAGATTTTGATTATTGTAATCAGAAATGATTTGTCAATAAATTGATGTGATTATACACAGAAAAGGATCGGACCGGGGAAGACCGGAGAAAGAATGTTATGTGCCAGGACTGAGCACCTCGCGCATATGCGCGACCCAGTCGGGCGCATATGCGCGAGGTAAGCAGAGAACCTCGCGCATATGCGCGACAAGGACTGGCGCATATGCGCGAGTATGGCAGAGAATTGCAAAGAACCTCGCGCATATGCGCCGAGTGAGGGCGCGCATATGCGCGAGCTGCCGTGAGGTTACGCGCCGAGGAGGGCCGCGCATAAGCATGAGACGTGCAGCACCTAGAGTTAGCCACTTCGTCATGGCATGCAGGATATATATATACATATAACATTTCCCTTGAGAATGAGCAAGAAACAAGAACGAGAGCTTCAGGGGAATTGTCACTTTTCCTTTTTGAAAGTTGAAGGTTACAGAAGATCGTTTTTGAAAGTTGAAGGTTACAGAAGATCTGTCCGTCTGAATTTCAATCCGACTGCAGTACCGTGTTCTTATCGACGAGAACTACAACTGGACGTAAGTTTATTTATGTTCTGTTATGATTTGAAATTATGATATTACCAGAATCAGATATGATTGATATATGGTGTTCTTGACATAGTAGACATCGTATAATCGAGACCGATTTGAAGAACAGATGTCGTATGAAATTTTTATGATTTTCAGAATGGATTTGATAAAGTTTTGATATCAGATTTGTATTGTTATTGATTATGAGTTGTGGGAATTGATATCTGTTGATTTGTATTGCGGGGTATATTGAGATTGTGCAGTTATGCTGTTGAAAAAAAATGTGATTTAGTTCTGATTATATCCAATATTGATTGAGCGATATATTGATATCGTGCCTATTGGGAATGTCATTTCAGATTTCATATTGACAGATTCGAATTCGAGACTTCGACTTCGTCAGACCGAGAAGAGAAATGTATAAATCAATATTGATCCGGGATTGCACAACTCGAGTTTGATTTAACTTGAGTTTCCCAAAATCATATACTTAACTGTCATTGCCTCGATATGTTGCAATGTTTGAGATTGATATGATTATTTTATTGATTTATAGTTAAGCACATGTTATGTGAAGAGTCATGGGCGGATGTGCCTAGTTCTTGGGCTAATATGCCTGATATTTGGCGGAGATGCCAAGTCTTTGGCAGAGGTGCCAAGACACCGGACGTTTGGTCATATCGATGTTGCTTAGGAGTGGATTGACTTCTATCGCCAAGATTCGATATGGACAGGACCAAAGTCCGTAAATAAGAACGTACCGCCACCACGATCAGGAGAGTAGGTGGGAGATTGTTACGTTCTTATTCAGATCGGGATCCCTAGATTAGGAAAGTGTCGAGTCACAGATTATGAGTCAGAGTTTGATTTACAGTTTTATATCGATTCATGTCTTTCAAATTTGATACATGTTATTGATATTTGTTTCATGCTTTTATATCTGTTTATAGGATTGCATGTATACATGATTTATACTGGGAATGTATTTCTCACTGGAGTTATCTGGCTGTTGTTGTGTTTGTATGTGTGCATGACAAAAGGTGGGACAGGATCCGGGTCAAGACGAGGATGAGAGATTATACTTTAGTGTGAAGATTCGGACCCAGAAGGAGAGTAGGTTTCAGCACTTGATATTTAGTGGTTGAACCCTAGTTTGATTTTAATGTAATGGTACTAGACATGTACTTTTACTTTTGATATGTATATCAGATTGATTACATTACGTTTCCTCATTCGTATTTAAAAAAAAAATATAGAACCTATTTATCTTAATTGATTCAATTATCCCCAAAGATTAAGAAATGAATTAGCGTCTGGGTCCCCACAGTTACGATCTCTTAGTTACGTCCGATCAATTTGGTTCTTCAGTTCTTTTACTGATTTGTTTGTCAGACTCTGAAACTTCATAAATTCCAACATTTAAATAAATTCATACGGATTAAATGGACGTTTTAAAGTTTTTGGCGCTACAATTGGTTCGACCGTAGAACTCAGTATCATGCTAATATACCAGACGAGGCAGTACTTTCTTTACCCGAGTAATGAAGAAAATGCATGAAATAACTACAAGAGATGACAAACACAAATTACGTTCAAGTATCGATTCTTTAGTGATTGGAGATTTGAAGAAACCGGCCAAAACCACAAAGAAAAACTATCAAATTCAGGCAATAGTTTCACGAATAATGAAAACATCGATTCCTAGTGACATGATCGATTGAGGGATAATTGTTGAGCTATAATAGCTTAGTTTTAAAATATTGAATACCGATTAATTGAATTAAGCATTTTTTTTTTCAAACTAAGCAGAAGAAACTAATAACAATCTTTTACAGAAACCGATTAAACATTTTGGTAAAACATTTAAAAGATATACAAGTTGAATATGTAAAAACGTTTTGGTTGAAGCATTTTATCAAACACTTGATATGCAGTATTTTGGTATTTGAAGAACACATAAAATGTTCAGCAATGTATTATCTTAAAAAACAGTAGCAATAAGTAAATGCAATAAAATAAAGATGCAAAAATTTTTTATGGATGTTCGGATACAAACAACTCCTACGTCACCCCTTCTTCTACCTAGGAATGTTTCACTATAAGACTTTGATTTATACAATTCTACAAATCTATTTCAACTTTTGCCTAATTGAAACTCTTAGGGCATTCGATTGTACGCCACAATCTAACAATCCACATAATGTTTATCATCTCTTATCCCAAGATTACAAATACAATCTTTAATGTCATTGTATGAAGACTCACTTATCTAAATTCTGAAATTCAACTCTCATGTACATATGTGAGTGATTGTGAAACGACCCTACTTTTTACTTTAAAATTCTACTAATTTTTTTTCATTAATTCGAAATCACCATTCATAAATAACTTATCATTTTCATAAATCAAATAATTTAACGATTAGAATCTCAAGTGTATAAAATTTCTAAAATCGTCGATTACCAAAAAATCAACTTCTACTTTTAACATGATCAAAATTAACTTCAAAATAAATTATAAAATCTCTAATAACATCCTTTAAAAAATCCTTTAAACTTTTCCTATCAATCTAGTGCGGAAATAAATGTCCTTCGGAAATGTACAGCCGTACTCGATCCACTCAAGCTTCAGCGTCTCCCTCAATATCATCATCACCTGCAGCATTCAAACATAGTGAGTCTAATGACTCAGCACATTCTAAACATGAGTAGAAAATAACACATATACAAGAACATGCATTACAATCATACTTGTATTTAAAATAATTTTGAGTATAAATAAATCATATATCGTAAAATCATAAAATCATAAAGCTTTGCATCATTTATCATTTTGGGTAAAGTTTGATCCTTGAAAGTGACTAGCCTTTATCATCTGGTCGACTGATCGGTCTTAGCTCACCATAGCAAATCGGGACGGGGACTAGGCACCGCCATGGAAATACGCTCGTTGGGCTCTTTCTGGGTCTTTTCCCTCACGACATTCCCATCAAATTGCAAGTTCACCGTACCTTTTCAAAACGGATCCCGTCATATCCTCTATATCATTTGTCACAGTCAATTCACCTCCTTCAAAATATTTTTCCTTTTTCCATTATAAAGCATAAATATCATGACTTTCCAAAAATAACATTTTAACAGTAAAATTGCACAACTTTACCATAAATCATAAAATTCAATATTTTCATTATAAACATTTTAAAATATCAATTAGCATGTATTATGATTCTTCAGCGCACTGCCAAGCCTTTCGTACTACGCGGGATGCAAAATTACCATTTTACCATCGGACCCGAAAATTCTCGATTTTAATATTTTCTTATTTTTATTGACCCGAGCCTATCCCAAATCACTATATAAGCTTAAATTCGTCCTTTAATACTTTACTTAGACGTAAACCCGAGCCTTTAGATTTAATAACTTATTTAGTAAACCATGAAGCGTTTTTACCCCGAATAAATTTAAAACTTAATATTTTCTTCTCAAGTTTTAAACATAAACTTTTCATTCCCAAACTTAAGATGACACCTTAAAATACACCTCTAAATATTTCTTAAACGTAAAATTTAGCTCCTCAACTAATTTCTCAATTCTTTTTAAAACTTAACCATACGTGTCGGTTTTAATACGTATCGAATCAAAATTTAACCAAATTTTACCAAAATTGAACCATGACTTATTAACACCTAAATAACCCTTTTTCATCCCAAACCAAGCCAATTAAAACACATAGAACAACTTAAACAGCTACTGAAAATTTGCACTCTTTTTCCGAAAACCTAGCTTGAACCAATCATATGCCCTTCGTTCCTAGGCCTCTTCTGACCCATCCAGCCCTTAGCACACCTTGTTGGGACCCTAACCGAACCCCTTGGAGCCTGCTGGACCAGCCCTTGCATGCTAGAGCCCTCAAACCCGTGCAACCTTGGACTCACACGACCAACCTTTGCCCTACAGCCCTTCCTCCTTGCACCACCCTTCTCTCAAGCCATCTAGGACCATGACTAGACCCTATTAGGAGCCCTGGATTTGACCCTATAGCAGCACACATCCGTGCCCTCCTAGAACCCAAGTTCGAAACCCTAGTCCCATAAAATCAAATTTGCATTCATATTATTTCCCAATCTTTTTCAGCCCTTAAACATGCATCTATGGACCTTTAAACATGTGGAAAAACGTCCCTTCCCATAGCCATACCATGGCAGCCCCTTTGTATGTAGAACCCGTAATTAGACTACGTACGAGCCATGCATAATTCTAGTATTTACATGATTTTGTTGCTTGAGTATTTAAAGTTAATTATTTTATTATTTCATGCAGTAGTTTGATTTTTCAGTTATTTCAGTGAGGTCAGACTAGAGTTGGAGCTTTGAGATAGAATTTAAGATTCGATAAATATTTCCAGACTTTATTTTAGATAGCAAGTAAGTTAATTTAAGTTAATAAGGAGGTTTGAGGATTTAATTTAATTACTTGAGGTGAGTAGAAAATAAATTCATTTGAGTTCCTTAATTAAGGGGTTAGTTCACTGAATTATTTAAAGGATTAGTGAGTCTTTTAAGGGTTATTAATTTACTAGATAATCAACATTTCCCCTCCATTTATTAGTGAATTTTCGGCCCCCCTTAGTTGCTACATTATCCCTTGCCAACTCAACACATTTGACCCTTTCTTTGTTATTTAATAAGTAGGATAATTCTTCAATCTTTTAGCACCATTTAATTAACCAATTAGTATTATCCTAGTCTAGTTAGCATGAAGGATAATCGGCCACCCCATCCAATCCCTCCAACAATTCATTTGATAGCAAACAACATTTCAAAATTCAAATAATGGTAGACTTGGTCACCCTTTGTATCCCTTTATTATGGGATCTCCCCTCACTCCCCTAACCACTTAATTCCTCTCCCCCCCACCGAAATCAGCAGCCATTTCAGATTAAAAATCGTGAGCACCATAGCCTAGAACAAGAGTGAAAGTCGAGAGCAAGAAAAGAAAAAGAAAGAAGCGCTCCACCTCCTCCGCGCCGAGTCGTCGTATTCTTTCGTTTTTCATTCAAACGAAAACCAAAGCATGTTTAGATTCTTTCAAACCTCAACCAAGTCCTATTATAATTATTTTACATTACATGATCATCATTTCCATGCAAAAACCGAAACACACCAAGAATTTTCAGAAAATATAACATGCAGATTTTTGGTTCTACCATGCTTCACGATTGGTATGTTTTGTTTCGATTTCAAGGATGGCTCGTTCCAGGGGCTCGAAGCTGCATATGAACATGTACTAGGACATGTTAGGGTCATGATAGAACGTTGGTTCCAGCCCCATACACAATAGAATTCGTCAATGACAGCACATCCCCCATGAGTGTCATATTGAGCTTCAAAAATTCTGTTTTGAGGTCAAGGGAAAGGATCTGATCTTGGCTGCCCTAAGGGCCTATAGCCATGGTTAGATCACTCCCCTAGCATGTCTAAGACGTGACTAAGTCGCCCTTTTGGTGGCTCGGTCCATGGTTCATCGGTTTTTAAATCAAATGCAAGAACAGCCCCCTCCCCTCTCGGCCCCCCTCGGTTTTGACAGCATGTATGAGTTCGGCTTTGGTTGGGTTGGTATGGATCTTGGTTGGCCTATGGCCCTTAGACACGGTTCATTCCATGCCCCTAGATGTCTAGATCGTGCCATGGTCAATCAATGGCCACTGGAACGAGTCAAGACAGCAAGCAAAGCAAAGCACCCCTCATGCGCGCAAAGGTGCTCTCGGGTGTAACTTTTCTGATGTTGCGGGAATACTTCGAATTATGGCTGGCCTAGGGCCCTTATCCATGGTTCAAATAATTCCTTGGGATGTTGGTAAGAGTCTCTGGTCGGTGGTTCACGCCCCAATGGCCGGTAGTCTCGAAAACAACACAAGATACGCGATGGTACAGCTGCTGGAAATTTATTGCAAGTTGCTGTGTTGGTTCGGAGGCTCGTTTGAGTTCTTGATTGGCTTTTAGCCTATGGCCTTTGACTGGACAGTGCCTCATCAAGTTAGGAAGGTCGTGTTTTTGACCGTTTGTGATTCGGATCATTTTTGAGGTCATACGAGAATTTACGGTGCGATGTGCCAAATTGACTCTCGAAAGAGCGTTTCTTGTTTTGGCCTCCATTTCACCTAGATTTCGACCCTCATCATTTTAGGAGCATTAGTTCATAATTTTAAGCGTATTTTAATCATGACTATACGTCGGTTCAGTGTTGGTTCGGGTTGGTTCGGAGTCATGATAAAATTCAAAGTCGTTAGACGTAATTGTCGCATTTTCAAACTTAATTGCATAGTTTGGTCAAGTATAAGCTATTGCATATTTTTCATGGCATATTTAGGTTGCAGAGAGCCTGGGAGCGATCCAATCCAGTTGGTAAAATATACAGGATATTTTCATTATGCCATTTAATTATATTACGTGCATGAAAATAGAAAATACTTATTTTTGAGATTTATGCGATATTGCTTGTGGTCAATTCACTATTATGGGAGCATTATTTCATACGGTCGCCAGTGACCGATCAGTTCAGTTTGGTACCACCCGGTCGCCAGTGACCGGTCAGCTCAGTTCAGTTTGATACTCCCCGGTAGCCAGTTACCGATCAGTTCAGTTCAGTGCAGGGGCCACAGGCGTAGACCATAATCTCAACAGAAAATTTTTATCAGTTATTTCAGTACAGGGCTCCAAGGAGCAAACATTTTCACTATGATTTTCAGTTCAGTTATGCACGTATTATAATTGTTTAGTACAAGTTATTTTAAGTATGCCTCATGACATGATATTTTATCCATGCAAATTACATTTTCTCGTTACCTACGATATTTGCATGCTGAGTCTTTAGGCTCACTAGACTTTATTGTTGTAGGTACAGATGAGGCCAGGGCCGAGGGCGGGGACCAGTGAGCCGGCTTGGGTCGGCAGTAGTGGCACCCGAGGACCTCAGTTTCAGCACATGTCATTTTATGCTCAAACATTTTTACCAGTTGTTGGACATTCTTTGAATTGTTATTTTTGGCAAACTTTATTTTCTTCCGCTGCTATATATATTTTTTTAAATATTGAACTTGATTCATCAGTTGATTTTATGGATGAGGCACTCCATTTATTTTAAAAGAAAAAATTTTTAATTTTCCGCAAATTTTCAAAGCAAGGATTTTCGGGCCTTTACATTGTACATCATAACCATGAATTTAGAAACACAATAACTCAAGTTTTGTTCATGTTATGCCACAAAAATGAAATTATACAAAGTGTATCATATTTTCCATGCAAACATGATTAAACACATCTAACAGATTTGAATGTTGCAAAAAAAAGTTTTAGAAACGTGCCTTTGCGTTTAAAACGCTCGAAATATGAATATCATAGCGGTGGAACTTTTGTGACAAACGGAGGACGATTTTTTTTTTTTTTTACCTATTTTCCTTTTCAAAACTCTTGTCAAAACTCCACCAAAAACCCACCTTGGATGCAAGGTAGTCTGGTGGTCGTTGTTGGAAAAAAGAACGAGGAAGAAAAACGAAGAACAAAGGAGAAAAATAATCGGAAACTTCCCTTGACTTGCAAAGGAGAAACGGCCGTTGTTCCCCTTTCCTACAATCTCACGTATTGTGTGTGTGTGTGTGTTACGGTGTGTGTAGGTGTTTAGAGGTGTGTGGGTTTATGCTTAAATTAACAAATAAAAAAATAAAAAAACTTCTTGACTTTTTAATTAATGGGCTTAGTCAACACTAGTTTTTAATTAATAAATTAGGCTCATTGAGATAAATAAAATCATTAAGCTTTAATTATAACGGTTTAAAACATATATTTCCAAAAATCTCCTTATACAATACATTAAATTACTTGGTCTAACTAATTAATTTAAATTTGACCCTAAAAATGCAATAATTCTTAAAATATTTAAAATAAATATTTTCTTAACTAAAAATAAAAATTTAGCTTTTAAATCTTTAACACTTTAATCGTTTCCGATCGTCTGAAAATATTTAAATAATGGAATCAAACAAAATTACCTGATTAATCATTTATTCATTCAAAATATATCATTCATGCATCTAAAATCATTTAACTAAAATATTTTAGCAATTTAATAATTTTCATGCATGCGGTCTACGTTGACTGAATTTCGAGCGTTACAGATTATGTGTGAAGATTTAATCTTTTTTGCATGTATAATCTCAAATGTATCATCACAATTGGGTTTGCTCTCTTGTAGGCTACTTATGCTTTGAGTTCCCTTCCAAAAGCTTGTATTTTATATTCAAGAAGTTTTATTTATAACATTAGCAATGTTACGAACGTTTGAAACAAGTATATGATCATTGAGAAAGTTTCTGTATTGTTTCTTATATTGAAATGATAATATTCGTGTTGCTGGTTATTTACTGGATTTGACCGCTACTGATGTAACGTTCCGTACTTTGTACTACTTGAATTTTGCGGAAAAATAAAAATTTTCTTAAATAAGAAATAAACTCTCAAGTTTCGATTTAAAAATAAATTGTTCATCGCAAAATATATGCGACAAAAGATGTCCAGTAAAGTTGCTAAAGAAAAATATTTGTTTAAACATCGTAAACCAAAACGTGAAATCAAAGTATTTTGAACATTGCATAAAAACTTAAAATATGGCGGTCATCGGGTTTAGCCTACCGCTCAGTCCAAGCCAGCTCACTGGTCCTCACCCCTCGTCTCCTCAAATTCATCCTCACCAACATCTATCAAGTCTGGTGAGTCTAAGGACTCAACATGTATAAACTAGAAGTAACGAGTAATACGTAATAAAATCACATGCAACTTTAAAATAGGACGTACATACTTGAACTTTAACTTGCATACATGAACTTAAACATACGTACATATCATAGACGTGCCATCAACGTAAAATTTTTCTTAAACACGCTTACATCGTACATACTTGAACATACATAAACTTCATCATTTTGCGTAGAGATATGTTTCAAAGCAAGTGACCCATACATAAATATGCATGATCAGACTAAACCACAGTACTGGGCTGACAGGAAAGATCCATTGCCACATACATGAGATCCTCGTTAATAATTTAACGGGTGGATTGGTCCCTGGTCATACTTTACCGCTTTCCAATCCTGATCTAAACCCGTTCATAATTTAACGGGGTGGATTGGTCCCTGGTTATACTTTACCGCTTTCCAATCCCATACATAATTTGGTCACAAGACATTTAGCATACCTCAAAAATTTAAAAGTATTTTCTTTGCACGTCGAAAAAAATTACTTGGCACTGAGGGATTCGTTGGATCTCGCTTGGGCCACTGCTGCACATACTATCATGAGTTTAAAATACTTAACTTGCATAACTACAACGTAGGTATTCGTGCTCACCACTGAATCAAATAAATAGCTTATGACATTCTAGATTAATCGGGACTTGACCTCGTTTAATCATCGTACTAACCGTGATCTTGAACCCCAAATCAAATCTTAATGTGAAATTAAAATCATTCCCAAAAAGATGGTACACGGACCCCGTGCCCAGGTCCGGCTCTAGGTCCGTGTAGGTTCTGGAAAGACACACCGAAAAGAAAGAAGGACACGGACCCCTTGCTAGGGTCCGTCTAGGGGTCCGTTTAGGCACTGGAAAATGGCACTTCGGAAGAAACAAGAGCACGGACCCCATGCCAGGGTCTGTGTTGGGGTCTGGCTAGCCTCAGATGAAAACAAACCTGCGGAAATTCTTATATAGTGCTTAATTCCCCCAACTCAATTGAATGGACTAAGAATCGATACTTTGAGAACCATCTTAGGACGCTATGGTATTGACTCCAACCAGTGCAAACAATCCAACAACTCCAACGTCGACAATCAACAACAAAACGACACAAATTTCAAAATTCGACACCATTATCTTCCTACGACTTCTATTATCTCCCAAGCCATCCCGACTCAAAACGAAACCTCAAATAGTACTAAACACATCCCACATCATGTCTAAACGCAGTAGTGATGCCCTAGCGATGTCCAACGAAGCCTGCAACTCAAACACTTCAAGAACACATCAATAACATATTTTTAATAAAAATGTTGTTTGAGCAGTTCCACGAAAACGATCATAACTCACTCAATATTTGTCCAAATATTTCGAATTTATTGTCAAATCGAATGTATCAAAAAGTTCTACGTTTCATATGTTGAAAGTATTTCCCGGTGAGAGGCCGAAAAATCGCAGTATTTAAAAGAACAGTAAATTTCGAGTTTTAGATCTAAAAACGTTTCCAAAAATCAACCTAACAAGTTTCTGTTCAAACTTTGCACATCACACATGGATTTTTACACATAAAAACATCACAACACATAATATGACTAGATCGACGTAGGAAAAACAGAATATACATGCCTTTAAATATTTAACGTTACCGAACGACGACACCGAAGTAGGAATGATGCGAGAGACCATCTAGGGCGAACGTGACGCGATTTTCCTTGAAGAAATTAGCGAAACTTGCTGGAAAAATTGAAAAAAAGGGGCG
Source organism: Primulina tabacum (assembly GCF_025594145.1). Classification (NCBI taxonomy): domain Eukaryota; kingdom Viridiplantae; phylum Streptophyta; class Magnoliopsida; order Lamiales; family Gesneriaceae; genus Primulina; species Primulina tabacum. The sequence goes on from NC_134551.1 coordinate 29,505,956, forward strand.
GCTGCTCTATTGTAGAAGAACCCTAGGTTTTCTATTTTAAAAATTATCGAAGTGAATAATGAAGTGTGTGTGTGTCTGTTAGCCGATAATGTCTGTGTGTTAGTGAGTTTAGATAATATTTTGGGAATAAAATTTTGCTTAATTAATAATTAACAACTAATTAAAAGTACTAACCCTATTAAAAAGTTAATCAAAATGGTAAACTACTACACACTCTAATAAAATCCTCTAATTAAAATAAAGCTCACAATTGTTAAATTTTAAAAGTTTTAAAATTCTAAAATCACTCAAATAAATAATTTAGGCTTTTAAAATGCTAGAACTAAATAAATTACTAAAAATACCTCATCCTTAACTTAAGATAAACTACTATGTTTTAAAGTTGCCAAACTCGTCGCCGTTCTCTTTTCCTCGATCCCGTATCGGATGATCGCCTAAAACATGAAACTCAAGAAAATATTTTTAACGTGCATCACATAAGCATAAATAATTTAAAATGATGAAATCTCATAAATCATGTATAACTAAAAAAATCACTTTAAAATTAAATAAACGATTTAACTATTAAGTAATGCATGGGATTTACGTGTACTGATTTTGGGCTCTATATTTCCTCCCCCACTTATATAAATTTCGTCCTCGAAATTAAATCTTACCAAACAACTCCGGGTAGCGGCTTCTCATATCTGTTTCGGATTTGAATAGGTCTTTCCTCATACGACAGATCTGGAGCAAGCTGGAACGGCACATAGCTCAAAACATGGGAAGGATTAGCTAGGTACTTCCTTAGCATCGAGACGTGTAAAACATTGTCTACACCGGTCAGATTCGACGGTAAGGCTACAGGATTAGCTAATGTCCCAACTTTGTCAAGAATCTCGAACGGTTCAATAAATCTCGAACTGAGCTTGCCTCTCTTCCCAAATCTCATAACACCCTTCATGGGTGCTATCTTTACAAAGACGTGATCATCTACGACAAACTCTAGATCTCTTCTTCTCTTGTCAGCATAAATTTTTTCACGACTCTGTGCGGTCTTCATTCTGTCTCGGATCTTGACCACCACATCTGCAGTCTGCTGAACTATTTGTGGACCAAGTTCTACTCTCTCACCGACTTCATCCCAATGAATCGGCGATCTGCACTTCCTCCCATACAATGCCTCGTATGGAGCCATACCAATAGATGATTGGAAGCTGTTGTTGTAGGTAAACTCCACTAGATGTAGCTCAGATTCCGAAATCCCATTGAAATCGATCATACAGGCTCGCAATAGATTCTCCAAAATATGAATCATTTGCTCAGACTGACCATCTGTGTGGGGACCCAGAGGCTAATTCATTTTTTTAATCATCTTTAGGAATAATTAGACCAATTAAATAAACATGGTCTAAATTTTTTTTAAAAAATACAAATGCGGAAACGTAATGTAATCAATCCGATATACATATCAAAAGTAAAGTACATGTCTTGTACTCAATACATTAAACTCAAGCTAGGGTTCAACTACTCTATATCAAGTGCTGAAGCCTATCTACTTCTGATCCGGATCTCCACGCTAACTTGTCCTCTCTCATTCTCTTCTTGTCCGTGATCCTGTCTCACCTGTTATCATGCACACATACAAACAAGACAACAGCCGGATAACTACGGTAAGAAATACATCCCATTATAAACAATGAGCACTTGCAATCATATATCAAATATAAAAGCATGAAACGGATATCAATAGCATTTATCAAATCAGAAATACATGTATCGATATAAAGCTGTACATAAACTCTGGACTCGTCATCTCAGACTCGACTCATCTCTAATCTAGGGATCCCGGTTCCTGGACATTGTCTCATATATCGAATCTCAGCGATTGGAATAAATCAACTCCTCAGCAAACATCGATGTAAACCAAACATCCAGTGTCTTGGCATAACCGCCACAGACTTGGCATATCCTGCCAATGACTAGGCATCTCCGCCCATGACTCAATACACGCTTTGCTATAAATAAATTGAATAAGCATCTCAATCTCAGACATTGCAACATATAGAGGCAATGACAATTAAGTATGTGATTTTGGGAAACTCAAGTTAAATCAAACTCGAGTTGTGCAATCCCGGATCAACATTGATTTATACCTTTCTCTTGTCGATCTGACGAAGTCTTGAAGTCGCCGCTGTCACTACTCAATCTGGCAATTACAATCGAATATACTGTATCAATATAGGACTCAACTCGAGACAACTCTATCTTATCAAATTCTGATGTCATAACAGTACCGTTTCGATATGTCCCGGTAATACAAAATCATTATATAACAATCAACAACTCATAATCAATAACAATACAAGTCCGATATCAAATCTCAATCAAATCCATTCTGAAAATCATAACAATTTTATACGGTATCTGTTACTCAATCCGGTTTCGATTATACGATGCTTATTATGTCAAGAACATCATATATGAATCATATCCGATTCCTTCAATATCATATTTTCAAATCATAACAAAACGTAGTAAAACTTACGTCCAGTTGAAGCTTTCGTTGCTATCAACACTGTACTGAAGTCGGATTGAAATTATAACGGACAGATCTTTCGCAAATGCAAATCTACAATTCAAAGGAATTGAAAATTCTTCCAGCACTTCCTCTCGATTTCCTTTTTGCTGTGTTGTTTTGAAGGAATAAAACCTCAATATATATGTCAATGCATGAGAGAGACCATGTGGCTCAATGTTCTTGCTGCACGTCTCGCGCATATGCGCGACCCTCCTCGGCGCATATGCGCGAGACATTCTGTCTCGGCGCGTAACATCACGGCAGCTCGCGCATATGTGCGCCCTCACCCAGCGCATATGCGCGAGGTCCTTTGCAACTTTCTGCCATCCTCGCGCACATGCGCGGGTCCATGTCGCGCATATGCGCGAGGTTCTCTACCTACCTCGCGCACATGGTCGAATCATGTCGCGCACATGCGCGAGGGGTACTGTCCTCGCACATGAACTCTCGCAAGAAAACTCAAATCAAGTCTCGAAGCGATCCTTCAGAATCATATCAATTCATAAATCAATAATCGCGGAGTAATAGATAAACAAATCCCGGGAATTACATTTCTCCCCCCCAAGATACGATTTCGTCCTCGAAATCATAGGCAATCAAATCATATTAGAAAGAAATGTATAATAGAAGCTGAATGGAAAACTCACATCAATGAAATAACTCTGGGAATCTCTGTCTCATATCTGACTCCGTCTCCCTGGTAGCTTATTCGATGCCATGACGACTCCACTGAACTTTCACAAGCGGAATAGTCTTCGTTCTGAGCTGCTTTTCTTTACGATCGAGAATCTGGATCGGCTTTTCAAAGTAACTCAGTGTCTCATCAAGTTCTGCCTCATCTGGCTGAATGACATGTGAAGCATTGGAAAGATATTTCCTCAATAAAAAAACATGAAAGACATCATGTATCCCAGATAAAGAAGGCGGTAAAGCGAGTCGATAGGCATGATCCCCTATCTTCTCGAGAATCTCATATAGCCCAATATATCGTGGAGACAACTTCCATTTCTTTCCAAATCTGACAATTCCTCCGAAAGGTGAAATCTTCAAGAATACTCGGTCTCCTGCCTCAAATACCAACGGTCGTCGTCGAACATTGGCATATTTGGCCTGTCTGTCTTGAGCTGCCTTCATTCTCTTCTGAATTAGCTTCACATTTTCTGTCATATCTCTGATCATATCACGTCCAATCTCAGGTACCTCAGAGATATCATCCAAATACAGAGGGGATCTGCACTTCTTACTGTATAACACTCCAAACGGTACCATCTCTATAATCGTTTGATAGCTGTGGCTGTACGAAAACTCACAAAGTGGCAAAGATTCTTGCCAACTAGTGCTAAAATCAAGCACTACAGCTCTAAGCATATCCTCCAATGTCTGGATAGTCCGCTCTGACTGTCTGTCAGTCTGTGGATGATATGCAGTACCCAGATGTAACTTCGTACCTAGAGCCTGCTGTAAACCCTACCAAAAGTGCAAAGTAAACCGAGGATCACGGTCTGATACAATCGACTTCGGCACTCCATGTAATCTGACCACCTCTCTGACATAGATCTTTTCCATCTGGTCATGTCTCTACGTCATCTTATACGGAAAGAAGCATGCTGATTTGGTCAATCTGTCAATCACGACCCAAATCGCATCACAACCTCGGGAGGATCTTGGTAGCTTCGTTACAAAATCCATGGAAATGTGATCTCATTTCCATTCAGGAATAGATAAGATCTGTAATAGTCCTCCTGGTTTCTTTTTTTCGGCTTTCACATGTTGGCAATTAAGACATTTGGATACAAATTCAGCAATATCGGCTTTCATCTGTTTCCACCAAAACTGTCTTTTCAAATCATTGTACATCTTTCTGCCACAAGGATGAATAATAAATCGACTACTGTGCGCTTCTGACAATATTTGTCGTTTCAAATCTGAAACATCTGACACAACAAGACGATTATTCACATATAAAACACTGTCACGAACCTGATACTCGGATCGATGCCCTGCTCGGATCATTGCTATCGAGTTCTGAACGTTTTGATCAACTTTCTGAGCCACTTTAATTCTCAAAATCAGGTCTGGTTCGACTTGGACAACATATGATCTCAACGGTTTACAATCTGTATCAAATACTAATCCAGACAAACAGCAATCTTCTATCAAATTTGAAAAACCAATAGTCGATAAGGACAAAGAACATACCTTTCGACTCAGTGCATCTGCTGCTGCATTGGATTTCCCCGGATATTACTTGATCTCGCAATCAAAATCTTTCAGCAAATCAAGCCATCTTTGTTGCCTCATATTCAGCTCTGACTACGAAAACAGATATTTCAGACTCTTGTGATCCGAATAAATCTCAAACTTCTCACCATATAGGTAATGTCGCCATATCTACACTGCAAATACAATGGCTGCCAATTCAAGATCATGAATTGGGTAGTGAGTCTCATGTGGTTTCAACTGTCTCTAGGCACAAGCAATCACATGTCCCCGCTGCATCAAAACACAACCCATCCCTCTGTGAGAAGCATCACAATAAACGAAAAGTCACCAGTACCTGATGGAATAGTCAATACAGGAGCACGGGTCAATCTCTTCTTCAGTTCAAGAATACTGGACTCACAGTCTTCTGACCAAATAAACGGAGAATTCTTCTGAGTCAACTGAGTAATCGGTTTAGCAATACTCGAAAAATCTTTAATGAACCATCGGTAATATCCTGCCAAACCCATAAAACTGCGTATCTCTGGCACAGATGTCGGTCTCGGCCAACTGATCACAGCCTCAACCTTGCTAGGATCAACAGAAATCCCATCTCCAGATATAATGTGACCCAAAAATACAACCTGTCTCAGCCAAAATTCACATTTCGAAAGCTTGGCATACAATTTCTCAGCCCTCAAATTCTCAACACAGTTCTCAAATGCTCAGCATGATCAATCATATTCTTCGAGTATATCAAAATATCATCAATAAAAATAATCACGAAATCATCGAGATATTTCTGAAATACGCGGTTCATCAGATCCATAACCACAGCTGGAGCATTAGTCAACCCAAACGGCATGAAAATAAACTCATAATGTCCATACCTGGTTCTGAAAGCTGTCTTTGAGATATCAGAATCTCTGACTCTCAGCTGATGATATCCAGATCTCATATCGATCTTGGAATATACAGAAGAACCCTGCAACTGATCAAATAAATCATCAATACGAGGCAAAGGATATTTATTCTTTATCGTAGCCTTGTTCAGTTGCCGGTAGTCAATACAGAGTCTCATTGAACAGTCTTTCTTTCTTACAAACAATACTGGAGCACCCCAAGGAGAAACACTTGGTCTGATGTAACCCTTGGCAAGTAAATCCTCTATCTGCTCTTTCAACTCTTTCAACTCAATCAGTGCCATTGTGTACGGAGCTCTAGAAATCGGAACTGTACCTGGCATCAACTCAATGCTGAAGTATATCTTTCGAATCGGAGGCAAACCTGGAATCTCATGTGGAAAGACATCAGCAAACTCGCATGCCACTGGCAAATCAGCCAATGATGGGCTCGATTTCAGTACGTCAACTGAATACACAAGGAAACCCTCTGCTCCTTTATGTTATAATCGAGTCATAGATAATGCAGATATCAAAAGAATTCTAGATCTAGAAACCTTACCGTAAAATTTCCATTCTTCAGCCATCTCAGGTCTGAATCTCACAATCTTATGGAAACAATCAACGGTAGCTCTGTACTTGGTCAGCATATCGATACCGATAATACAATCAAAATCAGATAAGCCAAGCACAATATAGTCTAACTCAATCTCGTGCCCGTCATACTGTAGTACACAATGTTTCACAGACTTCACTGATATCAAACCTGTCCCCAAAGGTTAAGAGACAGACACTACAGCAGATAAAGACTCAACAGGCAATGCATGACTGAATGCAAATTGCTCAGATATAAATGTATGAGAAGCACCCGTATCTATCAATACATAAGTAGGATAACCATATAAAGAACAGTTACGTGCCACAACATCATCTGGTGCCTCCTGAGCCTGTTCCTCTGTCAAAGAAAATACTCTGTCCTGCTGTCTAGGAGGCTGGCTAACTGTCTGGCTACCTCCTGGCCTCTGCTGTGACGGAGTATTAGTCGGTGGTGGCTGGAAAGAATGAACAACAGATGATCGTCTATCTGTCTGAGCCACTAATCCAGCTGATTCTGCTCCCCGGGATCTCTAGGAACCTCTCTGTGGACATACTCTAGCAAAATGTCCTTGCTGTCTTCAAATACGGCAACTACCAATCACTCCCTAGCATTGCTCGGTCGGATGTCTCCCTCTGCAATTTCTGCAATAAACCCCGGTATAACTCTGGCTCTGTCGGGAACCACTAGAGCTAGAAGAAACGCTGCTAGACTTCTTAAACTGTTTTCCTCTTGCCTTCAGATAATCTTTCTTTCCACCACTGCTGCTGCCACTCTCAAATCTGGGAGGTGGGTGCTGTAGTCTCGGTGTTGGAGGAACATATGAAGCTCCTTTCTGTCTCATCAGACTAGCTTCTGCGCCTTTGGCTCTATTCAAGGCATCATCAAAGTTATTCGGTCGCCCGATATTCACCAATGTAAAGATCTCGGGGTTCCATCCATTGATAAACTGATCGGCAATGGCTTCGTCATTCTCAGCCACGTGTGGAGCCAATCTCAACAAAGTACAGAACTTGGCCACATACTCCTCTATGTTCAACTGACCCTGTCTCAGATTGGCAAACTCTGCCCATTAGTCTTTCCTGTACGACACTAGGAAAAATCTCTGATAAAACTCAGCTTTAAAGACATTCCAAGTGATATTCGTACCTCGATGCTCCAATGCTCTCTTTGTCGTGATCCACCAGTTCTTTGCAACGTCATGCAACTGGTGCCCTATCAATTGGACTCGGCGCTCATCTGTGTAATCCAAGGAATCAAACATCATCTCAATATCATCTAACCAACACTAACAGTCAACAGAAGTCTCTGTTCCTTTCAGGGTTGGCGGTTTGATTGACTGAAACCTCTTCAGTAGCGTTTCCATCGGTGTAGCTGTCACATCCATCGGATTTGCAGAAGTACTACCCTGTTTTGGTACTCTTCGAGGAGGCATATCTGATTATCAAAAAGATTTGTAACCAAATACCACAACCCTGTTTCAGTCCTCCTCTGATCATCTTATTGCTGATCAAGAATCGGTTCTGATTCATTCTCAATAATACATGTTACCAATCAAATCAGATATTCAAGTAAACATGTATTATATAAAGCAATAACACATGCTAGCATTCAAAAGCAAGGAAAGAAAACTCATTATGCCATGCTCTCTATCTTCTATCTCAGTCTAAGGAATCTACTGCTCTGATATCACCTGCTGTGGGGACCCGGAGGCTAATTCATTTTTTTAATAATCTTTAAGAATAATTAGATCAATTAAATAAACAGGGTCTAATTTTTTTTTAAATAATAATGCGGAAACGTAATGTAATCAATCTGATATACATATCAAAAGTAAAGTACATGTCTGGTACTCATTACATTAAACTCAATCTAGGGTTCAACTACTCTATATCAAGTGCTGAAGGCTATCTACTTCTGATCCGGATCTCCACGCTAACTTGTCCTCTCTCATTCTCTTCTTGACCCTGATCCTGTCCCACCTGTTGTCATGCACACATACAAACAAGAAAATATCCGGATAACTCCGGTGAGAAATACATCCCACTATAAACAATGAGTACATGCAATCATATATCAAATATAAAAGCATGAAACGTATATCAATAGCATGCATCAAATCAGAAAGACATGTATCGAATAAAGCTGTACATAAACTCTGGATTCGTCATCTCAGACTCGACTCTTCTCTAATCTAGGGATCTCGGTTCCTGGACATTGTCTCATATATCGAATCTAAGCAATAGCAATAAATCAACACCTCAGCAAACATCGATATAAACCAAACATCCAGTGTTTTGGCATATCCGCCACAGACTTGGCATATCCTGCCAATGACTAGGCATCTCCACCCATGACTCAATACACGCTTTGCTATAAATCAATAGAATAAGCATCTCAATCTCAGACAATGCAACATATCAATGCAATGACAATTAAGTATGTGATTTTGGGAAACTCAAGTTAAATCAAACTCGAGTTGTGCAATCCCGGATCAACATTGATTTATACCTTTCTCTTGTCGATCTGACGAAGTCTTGAAGTCGCCGCTGTCACTACTCAATCTGGCAATGACAATCGAATATACTGTATCAATATAGGACTCAACTCGAGACATCTCTGTCTTATCAAATTCTGACAGCATAACAGTACCATTTCGATATGTCTCGGTAATACAAAATCAGTATATACCAATCCACAACTCATAATCAATAACAATACAAATCCATTTTGAAAATCATAACAATTTCATACGGTATCTGTTACTCAATCCGGTTTCGATACGATGTTTACTATGTCAAGAACATCATATATGAATCATATCCGATTCCTTTAATATCATATTTTTGAATCATAACAAAACGTAGTAAAACTTATGTCCAGTTGAAGCTCTCGTTGCTATCAACACTGTACTGAAGTCGGATTGAAATTATAACGTACGGATCTTTCGCAATCGCAAATCTACGATTCAAAGGAATTGAAAATTCTTCCAGCACTTCCTCTTGATTTCCTTTTTCCTGTGTTGTTCTGAAGGAATAAAACCTCTATATATATGTCAATGCATGAGAGAGACCCTGTGGCTCAATGTTCCTGCTGCACGTCTCGCACATATGCGCGACTCTCCTCGGGGCATATGCACGAGACATTCTGTCTCGGCGCGTAGCATCACGGCAGCTCGCGCAAATGCGCGCCCTCACTCGGTGCATATGCGCGAGGTCCTTTGCAACTCTCTGCCATCCTCGCGCGCATGCGCGGGTCCATGTCGCGCTTATGCGCAAGGTTCTTTGCCTACCTCGTGCACATGCGCGCATCATGTCGCGCACATGAACGAGGGGTACTGTCCTCGCACATGAAATCTCACAAGCAAACTTAAATCAAGTCTCGGAGCGATCCTTCAGAATTATAACAATTCATAAATCAATAATCGCAGATTAACAAATAAACAAATCCCGGGCATTATAATGTGTCTGCGGGTGAAAAGCTGTAGTGAATAGCAACTTCGTCCCTATGGTTGCATGCAAACTCTTCCAAAAGGACGATGTAAACCTCGGGTCCCTGTCGGACACAATGGAAACTGGGATTCCATGCAATCGGACTATCTCCCTGATATAGAGCTCTGCGTACTGCGTCATGGAGAAAGTCGTCTTCACTGGCAAGAAATGTGCAGACTTAGTTAGTCGGTAAACTATAACCCAAATAGCATTGGATCCCCTGACTGACCTCGACAATCCAACAACGAAGTTCATGGTGATATTCTCCCACTTCCACTCAGGGATAGGGAGTGGCTTAAGAATTCCTGCTGGTCTCTGATGCTCTGCCTTCACCTGCTGGCAAGTGAGACATTGAGACACAAATCGACGGATGTCTCTCTTCATACCTGGCCACCAATACAGAATCTGTAAATCCTTGTACATCTTGGTACCTTCTGGATGAATGGAATACGGAGATGCATGTGCCTCTGTCAGAATATCCTCTATGATCGAATCAACACTAGGCACCCACATTCTACCTCTCTATCTCACAATACTATCAGACACGGTGTAGAGTACACTGCCCTTGGCCTCATCCTTCAATCTCCATTTCTGCAACTGCTCATCTGAAGACTGGCCTGCATGGATTCGGTCTAGCAAAGAAGACTGGACTGTCAGATTAGACAGCTTAGGAGCTCTGCCTTTAAAATAAACCTCTAACCCAAAACTCTGAATCTCTGACTGAAGAGATCTCTGTATTGACACATGTGCTACGACTGCAACCTTTCGGCTCAAGGCGTCTGCAACAACATTAACTTTCCTCGGATGGTAGCTAATTTATTAATCGTAGTGTTTCACTAACTCTAACCACCGTCTCTGTCTCATATTCAGTTCTTTCTTCGTGAAGAAATACTTGAGACTCTTGTGATTAGTAAATATCAGGCATTTCTCGCCGTACAAATAATGTCTCCATATCTTCAACGCAAAGACCACTGCAGCTAATTCAAGATTATGAGTCGAGTAGTTTTTCTCATGCACCTTCAACTGCCTGGAGGCATAAGCTATGACTCGACCATGCTGCATCAAAAATGCGCCTAAACCGACCTTAGAGGCATCGGTGTATAACACAAAATCTCCTTGCCCTGATGGCATGGCTAACACTGGTGCTGAAATAAGAGTTTGCTTCAAAGTATCAAAGCTCTTCTGGAATTCATCATTCCACACGAATTTAGCATTCTTTTTTGTCAGTGAAGTGAGTGGAACTGCTATCGAAGAAAACCCTTGAATAAATTAACTATAGTAGCCTGCTAGGCCTAGGAAACTGTGAATCTCTGACGCATTCTTCGGTTCAACCCATTCCTTAACTGCTGCTATCTTAGCTGGATCTACCTTGATACCACTGATAGATATTATGTGCCCAAAAAACGCTACCTTCTCCAACCAGAATTCACACTTACTGAATTTCGCAAACAACTTGCGAGTTTGCAAAACCTGCAAAACTGTACTCAGATGCTGAACATGCTCCTCATGACTCTTCGAGTAAACGAGGATATCGTCAATGAACACTATGACGAACTGGTCTAGGTAGGGCTGAAATACTCGATTCATCAAGTCCATAAAAATTGTTGGAGCATTCGCCAGACCAAACGGCATCACTAAAAACTCGTAATTTCCATATCTGGTTCTGAAAGCTGTCTTATGAACATCTGCATCTTTCACCTTCAGCTGGTGATACCTCGATCAAAGATCTATCTTAGAGAACATTGTGGCTCCCTGCAACTGATCGAACAAGTCCTCGATCCTTGGAAGTGGGTATTTATTCTTGATCGTTACCTTGTTCAGTTCTCGGTAATCGATACACAGCCTCATGCTCCCGTCTTTCTTCTTCACAAAGAGAAATGGCGCGCCCCATGGTGAGAAAATAGGGCGGATGAATTCTTTGTCTAGGAGCTCATGAATCTGCTGCTTGAGCTCTAACATCTCAGCTGGAGCTAGAAAGTACGGTGCCTTAGAGATTGGCACAGTTCCTGGCACAAGGTCAATTGTAAACTCCACCTCTCTCTCTGGTGTAAGGCCTGTGACGTCATCTTGAAAGACGTCAGAAAAATCTTTGATTACTGGCACATCAGTTAATGACGGAGTGGGAACGTCAGGTGCAGAAATAACACTGGCCAAGAAAGCCTGACACCCTTTGTGAATGAGTCTCCGCGCCTGCATGCAGGAGATCATGCGAAGGAAACTCCTCCATCTAGCTGGCTCATAGAGGAACTGCTCCATACCCAAAGGTCTTACTAACACTGAACTTTTTTGGAAACCAATAAGAACTATGTTCTTTGTCAGCCAGTCAATTCTCAAAATTATATCCAACTCTGGCATCGGTAACACGATCAGATCGCCGTACACTAGGTGGCCCTGCAGCTCGAGATCGATGTCTCTGACCACACTAGTAGCTGACAATTCTTCCCCTGATGGGACTCTCATTGAATAGCTCACGTCGAGTCCAATAGACTTGACGCCCAGGTGACTAGCGAACGTCTCCAAAATAAAAGAGTGAGTGGCCCCTAAATCTATCAAGGCCTTCGTGGCGACTCTTTTTATGAAAATATCCCCTGAGAGACGATACAACACAAAAATTTATATCCCAAAGTTCTAACCTTAACCTCAAGCATAGAAGAAATTTCTATCCCAAGTCACCAAAATATTAACTAGCACACTAATAATCCCAAATAAAATCCAAAACATGCATAGAAAGAATAATGCGGTGCTTAAATAAATAAGTTTACCGATCAATAGGGTCGTGTCTGGGTTCATCTCCTGAGCATACATGGTGAACACTCTTCCCTGGGTCGGCTGCATCCACTGTGGGCACTCTAACATTTGATCGCTGGCTCCACATTTAAAGCACTTGCCTGATCCATATAAGCATTGTCCCAGATGTTGGCGGTGGCATTTTGGGTACACTGGGTGCTCAATCGGCCTCTGAGGAGCCTTCTGCTGTGGAACAAGACCCTTGCATTTCGACGGTCCCTAAAATGGCTTTTTCCCTGGCTGCCTCTGGAATGGCCTCTTGAACTGAGGTTGTTGTTGCTGCTGCTACTGCGTTGCCTGATAGAGCCTCTTGCCCTTCCTATCACTCTCAATATCTCTTTGGTCCTGCTCTGCCGCCAAGGCTCTAGATACGGCAACGGCATAGGTAGCAGGACCAGCAACCCTGACGTCACGGCGCAAGATCGGCCGCAACCCATTCATAAAATGCCTCAGCTTCCCCTGGGCATCATTAGCTATTAGGGGCACAAAGTGTGATACGATCCCGACCACGAGATTTTTGATTTGTTCCGATCTTTGATTTATGAGAATACCATGTATTAATATTATTTCACTTTATGTTCAAGTTTTATAAAATTTTGGTATTATGAATATTTCCATATTACATAAATCAATACCATATTTTATAAAAATTTAATGGGCTATATTTTAAATTAAAATATAATTTGATTATTAAAGCCCATTTGAAATTTAATAAATTAGCATGATGGGCTTATACTCCTACAAGCCCATGATCTATGCTCACATTACATCAATCTCATCATAATCCCGATCAACGATCCAATATCATCGATGTGACAACTTCAACTTATTTGTTATTATGATGCACACTTTAATTTCGAGATCACCAATGTCTAAATAAGGCAGGTGTACTTTCTTTGACTGTCTTTAGCAGTCATGCTCTCAAAATTTCTATAAGCTTTTATAAACTTTATTTATAAGCTTATCAATTGATCGTATCAAACTTATTTTTTATAAATTTAACTCATTGAATTTATTATCTCAATGGGAATAGGTAAACCAGTGCTTGTGTGACCCTCAATGGTTCAGGGATACAATTAGCCGTTGGTTCACAACTCATTGTGATTCAGGACAATTTCATTTATTCGGATTTACCCTAATTTGCCCAATTCTATGGATCAACTATTGATCATGATAATTTCAGAAATCATATTTCTGATTATACACATTGAATCATGGTAAGAGCGTCTAGTAGAATCACCCCATGATTCCCTACGTATCAGTGATAGTGCCTGAAAGAACCAGTCGATTATGATTAACGTATAGTACGGTCCCTTCATCTCATTTATCCCGATCGAATCTGCAATCATTGGTTGATCGAGGGTTGCATATTAATTTAATAGTTATGTGATTCAATCATGAAATATTCATAGTGTTCTTAAATGCACAACTAGAGAACTCTTTCCCTAATGTGCATCCCACGCTCTGGCCAGATATTTCATACACTATTATTTCGTTAGATCACATAGGATATCAACACCCGTAGGTGAACGGTGAATCCCCGACTACAATGCACTGGCTCCTACATATGTCGCAATTTTGAACCCAACCACGCTACCTTTCACGGAGTCGGTAAACGAGTCAAAAGACAATCCTAGTATGTAGAGCCTTAGTGTTGTCTCGGGTCGTAAGGACTAATCATGTACAATCACAACCACTGACTTTTCCTCTCGATGAATGATAACCACTTGAAAATTCCGAGGGAGGGTTGTTCGGTACAATCATCGTATGATTACCCATCTGTAATATTGGACATCTCTATGTCCTTACCATGAAATACGGTACACAACATCACAGATGCTATTCTCAATCTCTAGCGACCCTTACCTTGTTTAGGCAACTGAATCAACTAGGAACGAATTTAGAATATACAGTGTTTACAAATGAGTTTCAATATCAAATTACAATTCATTTGTATTAAAGTATAATCAAGTACTTTATTTTTGCTGATTGCATGGGCATACAGATAAAGTAAAATTAAATCATAAAATTTTAAATTATATTAAAATAAAGATCGTTTGTTACACTTGAGTCAAAAAATTACCTAGCCAACCGTTGGCTTGCGGGGCATATACTCTAACAATCTCCCACTTGCCCTAGAGCCCACTCATAAACTTTAATCTCATTGCTTCGCGATGCTTCTCAAACAATGGTCCTGGCAAGGGCTTTGTAAGTGGATCAGCAACGTTATCTGCAGAGGTGACTCTTTTGACTTATATGTCTCCCCTTCCCACAATCTCCCAGATGATGTGAATTTTCCTCAGTATATGTTTGGATCACTGATAAGACCTTGGTTCCTTTGCATTTACAACTGCACCAATGTTGTCGCAGTACACCGGGACTTGATCAACTCCATTAGGAATAATGCCCAACTCTTGGACGAAATTCCTTATCCAAACTGCCTGTTTGGCTGCAGCAAATGCAACAATATATTCAGCTTCATTGCTGGAATCCGCAACGGTGTCTTGCTTGGAACTCTTCCAAGAGACAGCCGTACCATTGAGCATGAATACAAAACCAGAGGTTTATTTCGAATCATCTACATCACTTTGGAAGCTAGAATCAGTGTAGCGGACTTTCAATTTTAACTCTCCACCCTCATAGACCATGAACAATTTCTTAGTCCTCTTTACGTACTTAAGAATATCTTTCACGGCCTTCCACTGCATTGGATCAGGGTTCGCCTGATATCTGTTTGTAACACCCAGAGCGTAAGCAACATCAGGGCGTGTTGATATCATACCATACATGATACTACCAATGGCTGACGCATATGGAATACGTGTCATCATCTCTATCTCTTCATCAGGATTGGGGCATATTGCTTTAGATAGAGTGACACCGTGACACATTGGTAAGTATCCTCTTTTGGACTCTTCCATAGAGAATCTTTTCAAAATGGTATCGATATAAGTCGCTTGGGTGAGCCCCAGCATCCTCTTTGATCTATCTCTATAGATTTGTATTCCCAATACATAGGATGCTTCACCCATGTCTTTCATGGAGAATTTACTTTCTAACAATACTTTAGTTGATTGCAGTAATTCTACATCATTCCCAATGAGTAGGATATCATCAACATAAAGTACTAGGAATCTCACTGCACTCCCACTAACTTTCTTATACACACGTGGTTCCTAAGGATTCTTGAAAAAACCAAATTCCTTAATGGTGTTGTCAAAACTGAGGTTTCAACTTCTGGAGGCCTGCTTGAGACCATATATCGATCTTTGAAGTTTGCATACCTTATGCTCACTTCCCATTGATGTGTTTCCTCAGGCTGAGACATATAAATATCTTTGATGAATCGGGAAAATCCTCTAAAAACGATGATGAGCTGCAATAGCTCGTGTTCTAAGAAAATATACACCGATGAATTAGATCGAGTTTGGTATTAAACCAAGCGGAAAACACTCGAAATAATCCTTTATTAAGAAACACTGATATATTTTATATCTTGTGTAACTGAATGACTGGAAACAGTTAGGGATCAGTTATGGCTTATAACAGTTCAGTTATGGACAGAACTGAACTGATATCAGCTGAACTGATCAAATCAGTTAAGAACAAAAATAAGCAGTTAAACAGAAATAACACAAGATATGTTTATGGATGTTCAGAGACTTCAACTGCTCCTACGTCACCCCTTCTACCACCTCGGGTAGGATCCATAAGAAGACTTTGATTAATTACATCAACTGTAATAACCCACCCAGCTTAGGACATACCCACTGCCTAACTGAACTCCTAGTATAGACTGAAAGGCATCACCTTTCAGCCAACACTTCTTTAATGTCTATGTGCGAAAGACTACATACACATGTTTTACGTCATTGTGCAAGACGGAATTTGAGTGGTGGTGTGTGTGTGCGTTAGAACTTATCACTGTGAACAACCTGAAAGTTTTCTCACACACTGAGAGAAATATGCTTATAATTTAAGCTGATAACACGTTGAAGTGTTCCCTCAGAAAACAGGGCTGATTGCTTCTTCAAAGCTGATATGCAATAAGCGAGCCCTCTCTGTATTTTCCATCAACTCTCATCATGGTCTTCCCTGAACTTCGGCTTCTATTTATAGATATTTGGTTGAACGTACAGTGAGACTCATTGAATGAATCTGTTGCAGTTTGAATTTTTCCCCCCAAATAGATATCTGGAACATTTGGCTTTAAGTGCTGCTGCAACGTCTCATATTGTACTATGATCGTAGAATAGCTTTTGTACCTTTGTGCACAGCTGGATTAAGCTTTTCGTATCTGCAAACTGGTTCGCTCCTAACTGATGTTCTGAACAGGTCAATTGAAGTGGTCTTGAATTGGTGAGGTGAAATCAGTTGATTTGTCAGCTGAACTCATTTCACTGATTCAGTTGAACTGGTCAGTTGGGCTATTCATCAGCTGGCCGGGCTTACGAAGGTCTTCTTCTGAACCACCTATCAACTGGACAATCAGTTGAACTGCTCTTGATACTTCAGTTGTACTGGTTCAGTTCGATCAATCAGTTGGCACTTTTCGGTTTACGTCTTCGATAGCTTCAATTTAGGCTCGGTAACTGATCAGTTCGATCAGTTACAACATCTGCACACTCGGTAAATCATTAGAAATATAATAACAAGTTTTGTTAAGATCAAAAACAAGATTACGAACATGAAATGTTCCAACAATCTTCTTTAATGTCTCCATTGAGGAATGTAGCCTTCACATCAATTTGCGATATCTCATAGTCATATCATGCTGCTATGGGTAATAGTATTCTAATTGATTTAAACATTGCTACTGGTGTAAAAGTTTCCTCATAGTCAATTCCTTGCCTTTGAGTATAACCTTTTGCAACCATTCTTGTTTTGAAGGTCAATACCTTCTCATCTGCCACAAGCTTTCTTTTGTAAATCCATTTGAATCATATGAGAACAATTCCCTCAAGTGGATCCACTAATGTCCAGACTTGGTTTGAATACAAAGAGTCCATTTCAGACTGTATGGCTTCAAGCCATTTGGATGAATCATTATCAGATATTGCTTCTTTAAAGTTCATTGGATCACATCCAACACAAGGCTCATCATGGCCTTGTTCATGAAGAAGTGTATATCTAGCATGTGGTATAATAATCCTATCAGACCTTCTAGGTGCGTTCACTTCAACTACTGGTTGTTTGGGATTAGGTTCAATTCTACAGTTGGGGGATTATCTTGAATTTTTTCAAGTTCTATCATCTTGCCTTTTCTATCTAACAGAAATTCCCTTTCCAGAAAAGTGGAATTTCTTGAAATAAACATTTTCGCTTCACAAGGATGATAAAAATAAGATTTAACAGAATTCTTTGGATACCCCACAAAATAGCACAAAATGGATCGACTGTCTAATTTGTCTCTCACTGTCTACATCACGTAAGCAAGACATCCCCATTTTCTCAAGTAAGAATATTTGAGAGTTTTTCCCATCCATATCTCATATGGTGTTTTATCTACTGCTTTTGTATGGACATTATTCTACAAAACTGCCGCAGTTTCAATCGCAAAGCCCCAAAACGATGTAGGCTATTTAGTGAATCACATCATAGATCGAATGTGGGGACCCAGACGCTAATTCATTTCTTAATCATCTGGGGAATAATTAAATCAATTATAATATAAACAGGGTCTAAATTTTTTTTATACATACAAGTGTCAAATGCGGAACGTAATGGAATTCATTCGAATATATACATCGAAACAAAGTACAAGTCTTGTACCATATACAATCATTTAAAACTAAGGTTTAACAACTACATATCAAGTGTTCAAACCCTATCTAGAATCCAAGTCCGTAGTCTCCACTCTACTCACAATCTCTCTTCATCTCCTCGACCCTGATCCTGTCCCACCTGTTGTCATGCACACATACAAACACGACAACAGCCGGATAACTCCGGTGAGAAATACATCCCAATATAAATCAATGATACATGCAATCATATCATCAATATAAAGCATGAAGCAGATATCAGTAATATGTATCAAAATCTGAAAACATAATTTAATATAAATCTGTTAATCAACTCCTGACTCTATATCTCAGACTAGACTCATTCCTAGTCTAGGGATCCCGGTTTCTAGATGTTGGCATACTATATCGAATTTCAGTAAAAGAAATAAATCCACCTCTAATCAAACATCGATATAAACCAAACATCCAGTGTCTTGACCTATCCGTCACAGACTTTGGCAACCTCCGCCAATCACTATTCGGTGACAATGTGCAATGGGTCAGTGATGATTCCATCACTATCAGGCCCGTCTATCACAAGATCAATCGTCTAATACATGCTTTATATAAATCAATAGAACAAGAAAATAAATCTAATCAATACACACAATAACAATATGTATGTGGTTTAGGGAAACTCAAGTATTTCACTCTCGAGTCATTCTCCCGGTTCGACATTGACTTATACCTTTCTTTCTGTAAATCTGACTCTGTCGAAGTCTCTAACTAAAATCTGTCAATACTCAATCTGGCAATGACAAGAACGAGGGTATCGTATCAATATACAAATCAATCAATACTGGATATAATCAGAACTGAATCAAATTCCGTTTCAACAGCATAACTGTACACTCTCAATATACCCAGCAATACAAATCAATATATATCAATTCTCACAACTCATAATCGATACAACACAAATCTGATATCAATCTCAATCAAATCAACTCTAAAAATAATAACAATTCCCTACGGTATATGTTCTTCAATCCGGTTTCGATTATACGATGTCTAACATATCGAGAACACCATATATGAATCATATCCAATTCTGACAGTATCATAATTTCAAGACATACCAAAACTTAATAAAACTTACGACCAGATGAAGCTCTCGTCGATATGAACACCGTATGAAGTCGGATTAAAAATCAGACGGGTGGATCTTGCACAAATCACGAATCTACAAGATAAAAGGCGTAAGGATTTCTCGTAGCTTTTCTCTGAAGCTTCCTACGTTGTTTCCTTGCTAATTCTGAAGGAATAACGCCTTAAGAAACGTGTCTTATTCTCTTGAACTTTCGTCGGCACTCAGGCGGTCGATAATTACCGCCCGAACGCGGGATGTTCTGCCCAACTCTTTTCTTATTGCTCATTGGCGCTCGGCCGGTCACAAACTACTGCCCGGGAGCCGCATGTTCTGCCCGAAACATGTTCCTATTGAACATTGGCGCTCGGGCGGCCCTTTTCTACCGCTCGGGCGCCAACAGTTCTGTACAAAATATACATAAATCAATGCTTCACCCAATATGGTCTCGGAATAGCCTGTCTATAATCATATCAATTCAAAATCAATAATTTCAGATTAATAGAATGCTAATCTCGGGCATTACATTTCTCCTCCCCTAAGATACGATTTCGTCCCCGAAATCACAGGCAATCAATTCATATCAGAAAGAAATGTAACAGAAGCTAAATAGAAACTCGCATCAGTGAAATAACTCGGGAAATCTCTGTCTCATGTCTGGCTCAGTCTCCCAGGTAGCTTATTCGACGCCATGAAGACTCCATTGCACTTTCACAAGCGGAATAGTCTTCGTTCTGAGTTGTTTTTCCTTTCGATCGAGAATCTGAATTGGCTTTTCAACATAGCTCAATGTCTCGTCAAGTTTGGTCTCGTCTGTCTGAATAATATGTGAAGCATCAGGCATGTATTTCCGCAATAATGATACATGAAAGATGTCACGCCCCGTGTTCGAAGCGTCGTTGACATCCGGCATTGTTTAGCAATTATATTAAAAACAATAAAGCCTCATATCAAATCAAACCAATCTTTTTCATAAATAGAATGTTGTCTTACAATGACAAAAGAATAAGCTTTTACATCAGAGTTTACAGAAGCTTAATCAAAAGAAAAGGAGTACAATTCTCGATTTTTCCAATCTCGAAATCTGATCACCATCCACAGAACGCTTCTTGCTCTTCTTCATTTACTTGTTCTTCACTTTTATCTGAAATTTGTAAGGGGTGAGTGTTTTGGGAAACACTCAGCAAGTGGGGGTCAATCGATTCCAAAGATACATATAGAACTTAGTTTTCTTAAAACGTCTTTTTAACAACTTTCAAAAGTTAATATTCTTAACTTATCATGACAGAAGCGAATCGAATAAATGACAGAATTTATCAGATGATTCGGATCAATTCAGAAAAAGATCAATCAAACGGACACAACACTGTTGCTCATCTCATTTCCATGGTCAAATTGTCCCCAATATGTTAGTCCTCTAAGGGGTGAGGCCAAAACATGGTTTTATACCCACCAATGGGAGACAGAACAGAACATGGTTTTATACCCATCAATGGAGGACAGAACAAAACTACAATTCTCGTCTCATTTCAAATCGAATCGTAACAGTGCAACAGAATTCAGAATTAACAGACAGAACTTTTCAGATTTTCAGATTTCAGAGTTTTCATACAGACACAGCGGAACCAAAGATTTCGAAGCATAGAAGAAACACATAATCGATCGAAATTTTAAACAGAACATACCAATAATTTCGAAAAAGGGACACACTTTCATGTATGTCGTGTTATTTATATCAAAGTTTAAAAGTACAACAAAATATTTAAAAAAAGCCCACTTACAGATTTTTGAAGTAGATTCGAAAATTCAGACTTTGGCACGCACTTGACTCTCGAAAGTTTGACAACACCTTGACTTAATTCTGACAAAAGAGGTCTTTGATCTGACAGCACTTTGACGCAAAGTTTCAGCACCGGGCCGTACGAATTTTCCTCCTTTCTTCCTTGCTTACTTGGCCAAAAATTTGGGAGAGTGAGGAGAAGGGAAAACCGAAATTTGAGAGGTGTTTTTGAAGTGTTTTCCATTCAACCCTTAAGTGCTATTTATAGAGAAATTTCAGCCTTTTGAATACCCCATGGCCGAAACTTAGGGTCCAAGGTTAGTCATAATTGTAGTCCCACAATCCCACGCATTCCTCAAATCCAAGACTAGTCATAATTATAGTCCAAAATCTCATGCATTCTTCAAGAGTCACCTTAAACATTTCAAGGGTTATTTCTTACACCATTAATTTGTCCTAACCCTTAGCTCATCCCTTAGCTTCTACCTTGGTTTTCTCAAAGGTTGCTTCTTGCATAATAAGTTTGTCCAATTCCCCTGCTCATCTTTTAGCTTCCTTTTTAGTCTTGTTCGGACAAGCTTGGTTGAGCTTCTTTGAGCTGAAAGATCGAGTCCTTGAGCTGGGGTTTTACTTCTCCCGTGACAATACTTTGATGGATGCGATTACTTGTAGCTTGGCCTCCTGTTGAGTTAATCTCAGAGCTTTGAAACTATTTCTTCGAGTTAAGTTAGCTGAAATCTAAGTTAATATTCAGGTTATCTTGTTGGAACGAAAATTTTAGAGCTTAGTTTGAGTTAAACTTCAAGTTCGTATTACTTACTTGATTCGCCTTGGATCGTAAAATCCCGGGTTCTCACATCCCTCCCTCCTTATTGAAAGTTTCATTTTCGAAACTTGCATTAGCTTGATCTTTCGAATAGATGAGGGTATTGTGATCGCATTTTCTCCTCGAGTTCCCAAGTTGCCTCCCTTTCAGTGTGATTTGACCACTGTACCTTGACATAAGGTATTGTCCGGTTTCTCAACACTTGGTCTTTTGAGTCTACTATTCGGGTAGGGACTTCTTCGTATTTAAGTTCTTCGTTGATTTTTCCTTCAATCATCAGTGGTGTAACCTTGAGTACATGACTCGGGTCTGGAACATACTTCCTCAGCTGTGAGATGTGGAAAACGTTATGTATTCTGGCCATGTCTGGTGGTAACGCTAATCGGTAAGCTAAGGTTCCTACCTTCTCCAGTGTCTCAAACGGTCCCACATATCTCGGATTCAACTTTCCGGATTTACTTAACCGAACCACTCCTTTCATGGGAGAGACTTTGACGTAGGCTTTTTCACCAATCTCTAATTCTAACGGTCTTCTTCTCATATCTGCCCAGCCCTTTTGTCTATCTTAGGCTGCCTTGAGTCTTTCTTTGATTACAGCTACTTTGTCAACGGTTATTTGAACAAGTTCTGGTCCGGTAACAGCTTTTTCTCCGACTTCGTCCCAATATAGAGGCGACCTACACTTTCTACCATACAAAGCTTCATACGGAGCCATCTCGATGCTACTGTGATAGCTGTTGTTATAGGCGAATTCTATCAGGGGTAACTGTTCACTCCAATTTCCAGAAAAATCCAGTGCACATGCTCTCAGCATATCCTCTAGGGTTTGAATTGTCCTTTCGGTTTGAGGATGATAGGCCGTGCTGAGAGTAACTTTGGTCCCCATAGCCTTTTGGAAACTTTTCCAAAATCTTGATACAAATCTTGGATCTCTGTCAGACAGTATACTTGTCGGAACTCCGTGTAGCCTCACTATGTTGTCCATATACAGGGTAGCGAGCTTATCCAGGTTGTAAGTCATCCGCACCGGTAAGAAATGTGCCGAATTAGTCAATCTGTCAACGATTACCCAGATTCCATCATGACCTTGTCTTGATTTTGGTAGCCCGACTACAAAGTCCATGGAGATATTATCCCACTTCCATGTTGGTATTTTCAATGGCTGTAAAAGTCCTCCAGGCCGTTGATGCTCTGCCTTGACTTGTTGACAGGTTAGGCACTTGGAAACAAAGACAGCCACGTCTTTCTTCATTCCGTTCCACCAGTAATTATTTTTTAAGTCTCTGTACATTTTAGTACTCCATGGATGTACCGAAAATCTCGATTTATGTGCATCAGCCATTACCTCTTCTCGAATTCCATCGACGTTCGGCACAAACAATCGTCTTTTCATCCAAAGTATCCCATTTTCATCAATTTGAAATTCTGGAACTTTTCCTGCTTGGATTTGTTCCTTAATTTTAAGGATTGAGGTGTCTTGGCGCTTCAATTTGATGGTCTCTCGGAGACCTGGTTGCACTGATAGTGAAGATAAACTCACCTTCCCAGGGTTCCTTCGGCTCAACGCATCTGCTACCTTATTTGCTTTACCCGGATGGTAATTGATTAACAAATCATAGTCCTTGAAAAGTTCCATCCACCTTCTTTGCCTCATGTTTAATTCCTTTTGGGTGAAAATGTACTTGATGCTCTGATGATCAGTAAACACCTCACATTTTACTCCATAAAGATAGTGCCTCAAGATTTTGAGCGCAAACACAACTGCAGCTAATTCCAGATCATGAGTGGGATAATTCTGCTCATACGGTTTTAATTGCCGTGAGGCATAAGCGATTACCTGACCCTCCTGTATAAGCCCACACCCTAATCCTCCCTTTGAAGCGTCACTGTATATAATGAAATTCTTACCATCCTCGGGAAGAATTAGTACTGGTGTGGATGCGAGTTTTGTCTTCAGTGTCTCAAAACTTCTTTCACATGCTTCATTCCAAATTAATTTCGAATTTTTCTGAGTAAGTTTGGTGAGTGGAATGGCTATCGAAGAAAATCCTTCCACAAATTTTCTATAGTAGCCTGCTAGACCCAGAAAACTCCTTACTTCAGTCACTGTCTTTGGTTGTGGCCAATCCTTGATTGCCTCCACCTTCTTATGGTCTACTGACACTTCTAATTCAGAAATTATATGGCCTAGGAACGCCACACTTTTTAACCAAAATTCACATTTCTTGAATTTGGCGTATAGTTCTTTCTCTCGCAGTATCTGCAAAGTGAGACGTAGGTGTTCTCTGTGTTCTTATTCACTTGGTGAGTACACAAGGATATCATCTATGAAAACAACCACAAATTTGTCGAGGTATGGCTTGAACACTCGATTCATCAGGTCCATGAAAGCTGCAGGAGCATTTGTTAGGCCAAAAGGCATTACTGTGAATTCGTAATGTCCGTTCCTTGTCCTAAAAGCAGTTTTAGGGATATCCTCAGTTTTGACTTTCAGCTGGTGATAGCCAGATCTTAAATCGAGTTTTGAGAAAACTTTGGCTCCTTTTAACTGGTCAAAAATATCGTCAATTCTCGGGAGTGGATACTTATTCTTTATGGTTATCTTGTATAACTCCCGGTAATCAATACATAGCATCATGCTTTCGTCCTTTTTCTTTACAAAGAGTACTGGAGCTCCCCACGGGGATGCACTAGGGCGAACCTGCTTCTTATCCAGTAATTCGTGAAGTTGCTCCTTTAATTCATTTAATTCCGCTGGAGCCATTCGGTATGGCGCCTTTGAGATTGGTGCAACACCAGGGACCAAATTGATTTCAAATTCTACTTCCCTATCGGGTATCTCTCCCGATAATTCCTTGGGGAAAACATCTGGAAATTCCTGAACAATTGGAATATCTTCCAACTTTGGGGTTTCTTCCTTTTTGACTTCATTGATTACCGCCAGATAAATCTCTTCACCTCCTTTTATGGCCTTCCAGGCTTGTGAGGCAGATAGTAGCGATTTTCGTTCTTTGGATTTCCCGTAGTATATGACTTCCTCCATAGTTAGAGTCTGAAGTCTGATGTCTTTCCTTTGGCAATCTACTATGGCATGGTTTTTAGCTAACCAGTCCATTCCAAGAATGACGTCCAACTCAATCATGTTGAGTTGGATTAGTTCTGCTTCAAAATCCTGTTTACTGATGCAAATTTGACAATTTCGATACACTTTGTGGGTTTCAATTATTTTACAGGCAGGTGTTGCTACTCTTAACGGTTCACTAAGTATATGATGCTCAAGTTTAAGCTTCTTAGCAAATCTTCTAGACACAAATGAATGTGTGGCATCACAATCAAACAAAGTGTATGAAGGCATTTTATTGAGTAAGATGGTACCTGCCACCACTTCATTGGTGTTATCAGCTTCTTCTTGGGTTATTGCATAAACCCGAGCATTAGTCTTGTTTTCATGTTGTTTACTGGACCCCGACTCTTTGTCCTTGTTGTCTGGACAGTCTTTAATTCTATGACCCACCTTTCCGCACTTAAAACAAGCGCCTGTCTTCCGATAACATTCTCCAACATGCTTCTGTCGACATGTATCGCACCACTTTCCTTCGGTGTTGCATGCACTGTTAAAATTTCCTCTTGGAGGTCCACTTGAATTATTCGGCTTCTTAAATTTGGGACCATTTTGAGTAGTTTGGTTTACCAAGGGTCTCTTATCCCTGTTCTCATCTTCACGGTGCTTAATATCTGTTTCCGCGCTCATTGCCGGGCTCATCAAATCAGCAAAGTTGTTTGGTTTGAACACCGCCAAAGCCGATTGAATCCGGCTGTTCAGTCCTCTTTTAAAATGATGCATCTTCAAGGTTTCATCAGACATAATTGTTGGGACGTAGGTTCCCAGATCATTAAACCTTGAGGTATATTCCAGTACTGTCATATCTGGTGTATGCCTGAAATTTTCAAATTCATTCAGCTTCTGCAGACGAAATTCGGCTGGGTAGTATTGTTTCAGAAACTCTATCTTAAAAATCTGCCATGTGATATCTTCCACTTCAGCTAGAGATGGTGACACGGTTTCCCACAATTTTCGTGCTCTGTCCTCCAGAAACGGTGTTACAACCTCTACTCTCAATTCTTCAGGCACTTCAAGTTGGTGTAATTGCGATTCGACATTTTTGATTCAGTTGTGGCTAACTTCTGGGTCTGGGTTCCCATCAAAAGTTGGAACTCGATTTCTTTGGAGGGATTCATAATGTTATTTAATCCCACGCGGTTGTGGTACTTGATGTGGTTGAATAGCGTTAGCCAATGGGTTCACGAATCCTTGCAACGTCGCTGCTACGATAGTAGCTATCGCCATCATATCTTCTTGACTGAGATTTACTCTCGGAGGTGGTGGTGGGTTTTCATCTTGGTTGGCGCCACAAGGGTTACGGTTATTTCGGGGTGGTCTGCCTGCCATATCCTATAAACATGTATTTTATTAATTTATTCACCATAATGTAAAATCAAAATAATTTCATTAAATTTTGAAATTCATACAATCAAAAGTTTCAAAACAAATGATTAAATAGATAATTCTGAATACAACCAATGCCTAATCTAGATTCCTCTCTCTACTCGTCTATAACTTTTCCGTCTCCTACGGCCTCGTTAACTTCTTCTTCCATCGGGTTTTCTTCTAGTTGTCCCATGAGTTCTTCCATGTTGACCATTTCATTTTGTAGGTGCTCAATGTAATTCTGCAGTTTTGTTTTGGTGATCAAGGTTGTTTACTTGATCCTGTAGTTCTTGTATTGTTGATTGGCTTACTTTTTCATCGATTTCTTGCTCCCCGATTCGTTCTTCAAGACGGCGCTGCGTTTTGAGGAGACTATTACCCCGGATTTCGAGCGTAAAAATTCTATCTTGCGCTTTCTTCAACTCTTGCTTGGTGATCTCATGTTGACGCTCCGACTCTAGATGATAAGTAGCAAAACGTCTAACGCCTTCGCGTAGTTTCTTCTCTTCCACTCTGGCCTCACGAAGATCCTCCATCATACATACGTTTTTCCCATCCAACTGGTAGTTATCTCTTTCGAGTTTTTCATTTTTTTCTTTTAGTGTTTTAATTTCTGACTCCTTTTCCTGAAGTTGTTTCTGAAGTTCATTTAAAATGCTTTGAAAGACCATGTTGGCTTCCTATAAGAAAAAAACATTTTTATAAATAAGATACTCATCAAATTTTAAATATGTAATAGAAAGATAATAGCAAGTTTCAAAATAATTTGGTACACATAATATTTTTCCAGTCACAAGTTTACTACAATCCAGACACTTTATTATAATGCTAATCTAATCGTACATCTCTCCGTCGTCGCTGTCACTGGCACTGTCGTCTCCAGCCACTTCCATCGGTGCTACCTCCTCTTCCTCCATGATCTCTATCACCAAACGTAGGTAGTTGTTCTGCCCTTGAAGTCTGTCCATAGTGCCGTGAAGCTTCGAAATGTACCGATCCTGTTTGGCGTTGGACTCCTCTCGGCGCTAACAGGCCTGCGTAGCACGTCCTCGCTCTATCTCTACTCTCTTTAGTAACTCCCAGTTGAGTGAAGCTAAGCGCGCGATGCGAGCTGAATCAGTCGGTATATGTAGAAGTTGGCTCTCAGCCAAATCCAGATGGTGAGTAAGTCGCTGCACATCGGTCTCCAGTATGTGCCTAATTTCACTAAGCTCTTGTTTTTCTAGTTTCTCCCTAGCCAGTTGTGCCTTCAGAGTCGCAATCTCCCTAGCTTGATTATCTATGGTAAGCTAACGCATACAAAGAGCAGCCTGAGTGCGAGTACGTGGAGCAGCCATTTCCTAGGATAAAAATGGAAGCAAAGCATCAGAATCGTATAAAGGATAGAAAGGCACAAAAATAGAAACAAAGTTGTCGTGGAAAGTTTTCGATACTAAGGATTTTCGGAACGTTTGAAGGGCTAGATTTTCGAACTCCTCAAGGAAAATTTTCAGAAAGAATGAATGTTGGATTTAGATAGGATTGCACTAGGCTTTTTCCAAAATTTGACTTCGTCAAATTTTGTCTGTCAAAATCCCAGCGAGATTATGAATCTGTCGGCTCTGATACCACTTAAATGTCACGCCCCGTGTTCGAAGCGTCGGTGACATCCGGCATTGTTTAGCAATTATATTAAAAACAATAAATCCTCGTATCAAATCAAATCAGTCTTTTTCATAAATAGAATATTGTCTTACAATGACAAAAGAATAAGCTTTTACATCAGAGTTTACAGAAGCTTAATCAAAAGAAAAGGAATACAATTCTCGATTTTTCCAATCTCGAAATCTGATCACCATCCCCAGAACACTTCTTGCTCTTCTTCATTTACTTGCTCTTCACTTTTATCTGAAATTTTTAAGGGGTGAGTGTTTTGGGAAACACTCAGCAATTGGGGGTCGATCGATTCCAAAGATACATATAGAACTTAGTTTTCTTAAAACGTCTTTTTAACAAACTTTCAAAACTTAATATTCTTAACTTATCATGACAGAAGCGAATCGAATAACTGACAGAATTTATCAGATGATTCAGAGCAATTCAGAAACAGATCAATCAAACGGACACAACACTGTTCATCATCTCATTTCCATTGTCAAATTGTCCCCAATATGTTAGTACTCTAAGGGGTGAGGCCAGAACATAGTTTTATACCCACCAATGGGGGACAGAACAGAACATGGTTTTATACCCACCAATGGGGGCCAGAACAGAACTACAATTCTCGTCTTATTTCAAATCGAATCGTAACATTGCAACAGAATTCAGAAGTAACTGACATAACTTTTCAGATTTCAGAGTTTTCATACAGACACAGCGGAACCAAAGATTTCGAAGCATAGAAGAAACACATAATCGATCGAAATTTTAAACAGAACATACCAATAATTTCGAAAAAGGGACACACCTTCATGTATGTCGCGTTATTTATATGAAAGTTTAAAAATACAACAAAATATTTAACAAAAGCCCACTTATAGATTTTTGAAGTAGATTCGAAAATTCAGACTTTGGCACGCACTTGACTCTCGAAAGTTTGACAACACCTCGACTTAATTTTGACAAAAGAGGTCTTCGATCTGACAGCACTTTGACGCAAAGTTTCAGCACCGGGACGTATGAATTTTCCTCCTTTCTTCCTTGCTTACTTGGCCGAAAATTTGGGAGAGTGAGGAGAAGCGAAAACCGAAATTTGAGAGGTGTTTTTGAAGTGTTTTCCATTCAACCCTTAAGTGCTATTTATAGAAAAATTTCAGCCTTTTGAATACCCCATGGCCAAAACTTAGGTTCCAAGGTTAGTCATAATTGTAATCCCACAATCCCACGCATTCCTCAAATCCAAGACTAGTCATAATTATAGTCCAAAATCCCATGCATTCTTCAAGAGTCACCTTGAACATTTCAAGGGTTATTTCTTACACCATGAATTTGTCCTAACCCTTGGCTTATCCCTTAGCTTCTACCTTTGTTTTCTCAAAGGTTGCTTCTTGCATAATAAGTTTGTCCAATTCCTTGGCTCATATTTTAGCTTCCTTTTTCGTCTTTTTAGGACAAGCTTGGTTGAGCTTCTTTGAGCTGAAAGATCGAGTCCTTGAGCTGGGGTTTTACTCCTCCCGTGACAATACTTTGATGGATACGATTACTTGTAGCTTGGCCCCCTGTTGAGTTAATCTCCGAGCTTTGAAGCTATTTCTTCAAGTTAAGTTAGCTGAAATCTAAGTTAATATTCAGGTTATCTAGTTGGAACGAAAATTTTAGAGCTTAGTTTGAGTTAAACTTCAATTTTGTATTACTTACTTAATTCGCCTTGGATCGTAAAATCCCGGGTTCTCACAAAAGACATCATGTATTCCTGATAAAGAAGGCGGTAAGGCGAGTCGATAGGCACGATCTCCTATCTTCTCTAGAATCTCATACGGCCGAATATATCGTGGAGACAACTTCCCTTTCTTGCCGAATCTGACAACTCCTCGGAAAGGTGAAATTTTCAAGAACACTCGGTCTCCTGCTTCAAATACCAACGGTCTATGTCGAACATTGGCATATTTGGCATGTGTGTCTTGAGCTGCCTTCATTCTTTTCTGTATCGACTTCACTTTCTCAGTCATATCTCTGATCATATCAGGTTCAATCTCATGTACCTCAGAGATATCATCCCAATACAGAGGGGATCTGCATTTCTTTCCGTGCAACGCCTCAAAAGGAGACATCTCAATACTCGTCTGATAGCAATTGTTGTACGAAAATTCACATAGTGTCAATGCATCCTGCCAACTAGTGCTAAAATCAAGCACTACAGCTCTAAGCATATCCTCCAGTGTCTGGATAGTCCGCTCTGACTATCCGTCGGTCTGTGGATGATATGCGGTACTCAGATGTAACTTCGTACCTAGAGCCTGTTGCAAACTCTGCCAGAAGTGCAAATAAACCGAGGATCACGGTCTGATACAATCGACTTCGGCACTCCATGCAATCTGACCATTTCTCTGACATAAATATCGGCCATCTGGTCATGTCTGTACGTCATCTTGTATGGAATAAAACATGCAGATTTGGTCAATCTGTCAATGACAACCCAAATCGCATCACAGCTTCTGGAAGAACGTGGTAACTGCGTCACAAAATCCATGTAAATGTGATCTCATTTCCATTCAAGAATAGACAAACTGTGCAGTAGACCTCCTGGTTTCTTCCTCTCGGCTTTCACCTGTTGGCAATTCAGACATTTGGATACAAATGTAGCAATATCAGCTTTCATCTGTTTCCACCAGTATTGTGTCTTCAAATCATTGTACATCTTCCTGCCACTAGGATGAAAGCTCAAACGACTACTGTGCGCTTCTGCCAGTATCCGCTGTCTCAAATCTGAAGCATTCGGCACAATAATACCGTTACTCACATACAAAACACTGTCATGAACCTGATATTCCGATTGATGTCCAGCTCTGACCATAGCAATCGAATTATGTACATTCTGATCCATTTTCGGTGCTTCTTTAATTTTCACTATCAGTTCTGGTTCAACCCGAATAGCGCCTGATCTCAGAGGTTGAAAATCTGTTTCAAAGGTTAATTCAGAAAAATAGCAATCCTCTATCAAATTTGAAACACCAATCGTCGATAAGTGTAACGCCCCGAAAATTTAAGAGTCCACGCGAATCACATGCATGCGATTTATTAAATTCTTTTGAATTTAATTAAATGTTTTAATTGCATGAATTGATTATGTTGTGCATATTTGTATGTTTAAATTATATTTTATACATGGTTGCATTAAAATGTATTTTTAAAGGTTATTCGAGTTGCGATCGAGGAACGGAGACCGATGGCTGAAAAATAGAAAATGTTTTTATTAAATAATTATTTTTAATTATTTAAAATATGGCCGATGCTTTTTAGTATTTTTGAAAATAAAGAGTTTTGAGGTGATTTTATACGCCGGGACGTAAACTTTATCGATGTTGGTTTTTCAATTAAAAATCGGACTTTTTGGCAACCCGACTAATAAATTCACAAACTTAATTAAACAAAAACATTGCTAATATTTTATTTAAATCCTAAATAGACTAATGGGCCTAATTTAATGGCTTATTAGGCCTAAAGTCTAGATTAGTGATTAGTTTAATATTTAATTTGTTAATCAAATCAAAACCTAGTCTACCTTGCAAACCAAGTCTCGGCCACTCAAGTTTTAAATCTGAAAACTCTCTCTCCCAACCCTACACTTCACGGCACAACACACAATCATATTAGAGAGGATTTCGTAGGTAGCAAGAAGAAACAAGCCAACGTTTGCGTCCCGTTCTTCGTCGTCAACGATTATTCGAGCGTATAATACGCAAAGACACGCCATACATCTTTTTTTTCTCATCTATCACATCATAGTATCGTTTTAAATATCGTGTGCATGAAAAACATGAAATTATTTGAATTAATTTCGGAATATTGCACATACATGTATGAAATCCATGAATTTTGATCCAAAAACATGTTTATATGGTTGCTAAAGGGGCTGTCATGGCTAGGATATAATTAAGGATGATTTACACAAGTTTTAAGAGTCCTAATCACCCCAAAAGGCTGCACAAACATGAAAGTTAAAGGCTGGAATCCAAGGGGAATACGTACAGAGAGGGACGATGGTTTTGGTTGGGTTGTCAAAGTGCAAGGTTTCGGTTGTCTTGCATGGGGTTTAGGGGTTCGACCAGGGCTTGAGGAGGGCTCGGTTGGGATGTGGCTAGGTCCTAGATAGGGTCCTAAGGTGGCTAGGTTCAAAGGAGGAGGGTGAGGAAGAGCCCTTGCGAGAAGGGACTCTTCACGCGTAACTTTCAGGGTAGCCGAGGGTTTCAGGTGCTATGGCTCGGTCTGGGGGCTAGCTAGTGGTCCATCAGGGTCCTAAGGTGATGAGTAAGGGTCGGGCCAGGGTCTTGGGCAGTGTGGTTCGCTGCTGGCTTGAACTGAAGTGGTGACCGTGAGGATGGCAGCAAGGAGGATGATCGCGCCCAGGCTGTTGCTGTGTGCAGGAAGATCGCTGCACGGGTTCAGGGGCTGGGTTAGTCTGGGCTTGGGCTGGGCGTGGTCTAGGGAAGGTTAGGGTCGTGTGGGCTCGGTGGTGGCTCAGCTGGAAGTGTCCTAGGTTGGCTAGGAGTCCTTATGTGATTAGGAGACACAAACACATACACGGGCAGAATTTGGGGCAAGGTTCAGCAGGTGTTTGAGCGGGTTAGGTCATGTTTTCGGGGCCGGGCTTGGTCAATTGGGTCCTTAGATGGGTTGGCTAGGTTTTGGCTCGAGGTGGCTCGGGCGTGGCTCGAGTAAATCGAGAAATGGCTCGGGTGGTTCGATAACGTGTCAATTTCGAAAATTAAAGAAGGAAAAATTGATCCGAGGGTCCACGGGGGTGTCTAATGACTTGGGAGGGTAGATTAAATCATAAAAAGGTTATGTTAAAAATTTGGAATCAAAATAACGAGTTTTGGATTTATTCGGAACTTAATCGCCGCACGAAACGCTAATTAACGAGTTAATTGAAACGCCTAGTTTTAAGCTTTATAAAATCATAAAAATTATATTTAAGCTTAAATTATTATTATAAGTCTAAGTTTTTAATTTGGGAATTTTATATTAATATTTGGTTTAATTCGGGATTAAAACGTGTTAATACGTCTTATTTAAAGATTAAATTAAAAGTCTAACATTTAAGCCAAATAAAATTATGAAAAAATTCACGTAAGCTTAAATAGTTATTTGGGACATGTTAGAGTCATGAAATCAAGAAAAAGTTGAAAACGTAAAATGTTTAGTCCAGGGGTAAAAAGGTCTTTTTACACCGAGAAATTAGTAAAGGTCATGACAGTGCCCTAAATGCTGTTTTTATGATATTATGATTATTTTTAAATGTTTATGATGTATCCATGATTAAATTATGATTTTTAAATGTCTAAGGGATTTTTATGATTTAAGGAAGACATTTAAAAGACATGTTGCATGCTTGGTTTCGAAAACAAAATGTTATGTTATGCATGATTTTTATAAAGTGATGTGAATGAAAAATGTTGGAGGAAGTGAAGTGATTGTGACTAATTCGTTGATAATGGCGACGTCGTGAGGGTTATGGTCCCACTGGGAGCCCGACGATCGTGTTTCCATATTACGAATATGAGGTTATGAGGTTTGAGGTAAGAATGGGAATATCGTGAGGGGAGAAGGCCCAAGAGGGAGCCCATTTATGGGAGAAGGCCCCAGAGGGAGCCCCGACGATCGTATTTCTATTCGATCATGTTAGGCCAAGGCTCAGTTGACCGGTGAGAGTGTCGCTGATGTCCCTGGCGCCCAGTACTGTGGTTTTATGTAGATGGATCCATCGTCATGTCATGTCATGTTAGGAAAGTCACAATTAATGATCTGAATTCAACAAAGGAAAAAGAAAAAAAGAGGAAATGTTCATGATTATGTTTAAGGTTTTATGTCATGTCATGTTGAGAAAAAGGAAATTCATGTTTGCAAGTTATGAAAATGTTTATGTTGAAGTTTTATGCATCATGAAAATGTTTACGAAAATGTTTATGATTATGCATCTTCATGAAAACGATATTCTAAGTACAAGTATTTTTCACCGTTATATGTTGATTGTATTACGTAATACTCGTTATCAAAATTATGGTGTGTTGAGTCTTTAGACTCACTAGGTGTGATGGATGCAGGTGGTATTGAGGGAGGACTTGATGAGTGATTTGACTGGGCTGAAGGCGCACACAACCCAAGGACCAGCGCTACATTTTCCGCATTATGCTTTATGATTTAAGTTAAAGATTTTTAAGTTTATTTATTTATGCATTTGAGAGATTTTTGAGAGGTTTAGTATGGGCTATTCTTTTCAAATTATTGCCTTTTAGGTTTTGAAAATGTTTGACGATTTTATGCTTTAAAATATTTTCCTTTGGATTTTTAAAAAGCAGTTGGATGGTTATTTTTAAAATGATGTCAAAATATTTTATGGTTCAACCGATGCTAAGTGAGGAAAAAAAAAATTTTTTCTAGTACTTTTAAAGCAATAAAAAGGGCAGGACGTTTCAGTTGGTATCAGAGCAATGGTTCTGTAAAGGGTTGTGCCACCATCAGCGCCGGAAAGATCAGTCGTCAAGCCTCAAAGTTGTAAGTTTTACATGCTTTATATGATTTTATGATATTACCTGCATAAGTACATGAATTAAATGTTTACGTCACATGTTTAGTAGCTTCACGATAATATATGTTCTATATGCTCTGAATTTTTATACGTGTTACGATATGAAATAAGAAATTATTTGATTTTAACGCATGTTGGTTTTGTGGTGGGATTGGACGATGTTGATTTTTGGGTTTTAGAATTGACGTTCTACTTTTGGGCTATAAGTTAATCGAGAATATTATGAATGCTTTGGGACACATAGATTCTCTAAGAAAATATTTATGATTCATGGTTACTAGTCGAATTAATTTTTGGGAATTAGACGTAAGTATTAATTATTCGAGGATTACAACGACTTTGGGAGTAAGAAAATGTATAAATTGGGATTTTAGGTTTTGATGAAAGGTAAGATTGATTATGAGAATTGATTTTTGGGTAAATAAGTTTAAATTTATTGAAATTATATTATGGGAAACCTGTAGAAGAAAATTAAGAATGCCAAAAACTTATAGGTTAATCATAGGATTTTTGAAATTAAAGACCAATTAAGATAATTCTTGGGGAAATTAAGAATTAATTTTGAGATTGTTAAGGAATTTGGGGACTAATTTAGCAATAAGCGATAATTTGATGATTTAATTGAAAGGAATTTTGAGGATTTAGACTTTTAAGAATATTTGAAACCTTGGGATATCATGGGTATAGTGTTATAAGGAATGTTAATCAAGGTTTTTTAAGAATGAATCGATATTAGGCTTGAAAATCTAAGCGTTAGCGGATGCGTTTGGGATTTTAAGATTGAAATTGATAGGTTGATGAATATTTTGGGTATAAAATAATGAAAGTAATATACGATAAGTTTGGTTATCCATATTTTAGCATTGGGGATCGTAAGAAAAATTGAAATTCGAGGTTACAATAATAATAGCACTAGGTCATTTGGGTCTTTTTAAGTTGCAACTCACAAATAAAGATTTAGAAGGAAAATTTATTTGGGATCAAGGAGACGTAAGAACAATTAGAATTTAAGTTTTATCAGAGTAGCGCAGCGGAAGCGTGGATTTTGAGATACTAAGAACTAAGTCTAAACTTTGGGTTATCAAGGATAAGCGAATTTCGAGGACGAAATTCAATTTAAGGGGGGGAGATTGTAACGCCCCGAAAATTTAAGAATTTACGCGAACCACATGCATGCGATTTATTAAATTATTTTGTATTTTAATTAAATGTTTTAATTGCATGAATTGATTATGTTGTGCATATTTGTATGTTTAAATTATATATTATACATGGTTGCATTAAAATGTATTTTTAAAGGTTATTCGAGTTGCGATCGAGGAACGGAGACCTATGGCTGAAAAATAGAAAATGTTTTTATTAAATAATTATTTTTAATTATTTAATATATGGCCGATGCTTTTTAGTATTTTTGAAAATAAAGAGTTTTGAGATGATTTTATACGCCGGGACGTAAACTTTATCGATGTTGGTTTTTCAATTAAAAATCGGACTTTTTGGCAACCCTGCTAATAAATTCACAAACTTAATTAAACAAAAACATTGCTAATATTTTATTTAAATTCTAAAAAATAGACTAATGGGCCTAATTTAATGGCTTATTAGGCCTAAAGTCTAGATTAGTGATTAGTTTAATATTTAATTTGTTAATCAAATCAAAACCTAGTCTACCTTGCAAACCAAGTCTCGGCCACTCAAGTTTTAAATCTGAAAACTCTCTCTCCCAACCCTACACTTCACGGCACAACACACAATCATATTAGAGAGGATTTCGTAGGTAGCAAGAAGAAACAAGCCAACGTTTGCGTCCCGTTCTTCGTCGTCAACGATTATTCGAGCGTATAATACGCAAAGGCACGCCATACATCTCTTTTTTCTCATCTATCACATCATAGTATCGTTTTAAATATCGTGTGCATGAAAAACATGAAATTCTTTGAATTAATTTCGGAATATTGCACATACATGTATGAAATCCATGAATTTTGATCCAAAAACATGTTTATATGGTTGCTAAAGGGGCTGTCATGGCTAGGATATAATTAAAGATGATTTACACAAGTTTTAAGAGTCCTAATCACCCCAAAACGCTGCACAAAGATGAAAGTTAAAGGCTGGAATCCAAGGGGAATACGTACAGAGAGGGACGATGGTTTTGGTTGGGTTGTCAAAATGCAAGGTTTCGGTAGTCTTGCATGGGGTTTAGGGGTTCGACCAGGGCTTGAGGAGGGCTCGGTTGGGATGTGGCTAGGTCCTAGATAGGGTCCTAGGGTGGCTAGGTTCGCTGCTGGCTTGAACTGAAGTGGTGACCGTGAGGATGGCAGCAAGGAGGATGATCACGCCCAGGCTGTTGCTGTGTTCAGGAAGATCGCTGCACGGGTTCAGGGGCTGGGTTAGTCTGGGCTTGGGCTTGGCGTTGTCTAGGGAAGGTTAGGGTCGTGTGGGCTCGGTGGTGGCTCAGCTGGAAGTGTCCTAGGTTGGCTAGGAGTCCTTATGTGATTAGGAGACACAAACACATACACGGGCAGAATTTGGGGCAAGGTTTAGCAGTTGTTTGAGCGGGTTAGAGTCATGTTTTTGGGGCCGGGCTTGGTCAATAGGGTCCTTAGATGGGTTGGTTAGGTTTTGGCTCGAGGTGGCTCGGGCGTGGCTCGAGTAAATCGAGAGATGGCTCGGGTGGTTCGATAACGTGTCAATTTCGGAAATTAAAGAAGGAAAAATTGATCCGAGGGTCCACGAGGGTGTCTAATGACTTGGGAGGGTAGAATAAATCATAAAAAGGTTTTGTTAAAAATTTGGAATCAAAATAACGAGTTTTGGATTTATTCGGAATTTAATCGCCGCACGAAACGCTAATTAACGAGTTAATTGAAACGCCTAGTTTTATGCTTTATAAAATTATAAAAAATTATATTTAAGCTTAAATAATTATTATAAGTCTAAGTTTTTAATTTGGGAATTTTATATTAAGGTTTGGTTTAATTCGGGATTAAAACGTGTTAATACGTCTTATTTAAAGATTAAATTAAAAGTCTAACATTTAAGCCAAATAAAATTATGGAAAAATTCACGTAAGCTTAAGTAGTTATTTGGGACATGTTAGAGTCATGAAATCAAGAAAAAGTCGAAAACGTAAAATGTTTAGTCCAGGGGTAAAATAGTCTTTTTACACCGGGAAATTAGTAAAGGTCATGGCACTGCCCTAAATGCTGTTTTTATGATATTATGATTATTTTTAAATGTTTATGATGTATCCATGATTAAATTATGATTTTTAAATGTCTAAGGGATTTTTATGATTTAAGGAAGACATTTAAAAGACATGTTGCATGCTTGGTTTCGAAAACAAAATGTTATGTTATGCATGATTTTTATAAAGTGATGTGAATGAAAAATGTTGGAGGAAGTGAAGTGATTGTGACTAATTCGTTGATAATGGCGACGTCGTGAGGGTTATAGTCCCAGTAGGAGCCCAACGATCGTGTTTCCATTATTACGAATATGAGGTTATGAGGTTATGAGGTTTGAGGTAAGAATGGGAATATCGTAAGGGGAGAAGGCCCCAGAGGGAGCTCATTTATGGGAAAAGGCCCCAGAGGGAGGCCCGACGATCGTATTTCTATTCGATCATGTTAGGCCAAGGCTCAGTTGACCGGTGAGAGTGTCGCTGATGTCCCCTACGCCCAGTACTGTGGTTTTATGTAGATGGATCCATCGTCATGTCATGTCATGCTAGGAAAGTCACAATTAACGATCTGAATTCAACAAAGAAAAAAGAAAAAAAGAGGAAATGTTCATGATTATGTTTAAGGTTTTATGTCATGTCATGTTGAGGAAAAGGAAATTCATGTTTGCATGTTATGAAAATGTTTATGTTGAAGTTTTATGCATCATGAAAATGTTTACGAAAATGTTTATGATTATGCATCTTCATGAAAACGATATTTTAAGTACAAGTATTTTTCACCGTTATATGTTGACTGTATTACGTATTACTCGTTATCAAGATTATGGTGTGTTGAGTCTTTAGACTCACTAGGTGTGATGGATGCAGGTGGTATTGAGGGAGGACTTGATGAGTGATTTGACTGGGCTGAAGGCGTACACAACCCGAGGACCAGCGCTAAATTTTCCGCATTATGCTTTATGATTTAAGATAAAGATTTTTAAGTTTATTTATTTATGCATTTGAGAGATTTTTGAGAGGTTTAGTATGGACTATTCTTTTCAAATTATTGCTTTTTAGGTTTGGTAAAATGTTTGACGATTTTATGCTTTAAAATATTTTCCTTTGGATTTTTTAATAGCAGTTGGATGGTTATTTTTAAAATGATGTCAAAATATTTTATGGTTTGGCCGATGCTAAGTGAGGATAAAAAAAAAAATTTTCTAGTACTTTTAAAGAAATAAAAAGGGCAGGACGTTTCAATAATGATAAAGAACATACTATTCGACTCAGTGCATCAGCTGTTGCATTGGACTTTCCAGAATAGTATTTGATTTTACAATCGAAATCCTTCAATAAATCAAGCCATCTTTGCTGCCTCATATTCAATTCGGACTGTGAAAACAGATACTTCATGCTCTTGTGATCAGAATAAATTTCAAACTTCTCACCATAAAGGTAGTGTCGCCATATCTTCAAAGAAAATACAATGGTAGCCAATTCAAAATCATGAATTGGGTAACGAGTCTCATGTGGCTTCAGCTGTCTCGAGGCACAAGCAATAACATGTCCTAGCTGCATCAGAACACAACCCAATCCTTGGTGAGATGCATCACAATAAACCACAAAATCACCAGTACCTGATGGAATATTCAATATTGGTGCACTGGTCAGTCTTTTCTTCAGCTCAAGAAAAATGGACTCACAATCTTCAGACCATACAAACGGAGCATTCTTCTGAGTCAACTGAGTAATAGGCTTGGAAATACTCGAGAAATCGGTCTCGGCCAACTGATCACAGCCTCAACTTTTCTAGGATCAACAAAAATCCCGTCTCCAGATATAATATGACCCAGAAATACAACCTGTCTCAGCCAGAATTCACATTTGGACAGTTTGGCATACAGTTTCTCAGCCCTCAGAATTTTCAATACAGTTCTCAAATGCTCGGCATGATCCATCATATTATTTAAATAAATCAAGATATCATCAATGAATATAATAACAAAATCATCAAGATATTTTCTGGAATATGCGGTTCATCAGACCCATAAACACAGCTGGAGCATTAGTCAAACCGAACGGCATGACAATAAATTCATAATGTCCATACCTGGTTCTGAATGTTGTCTTCGAGATATCAGAATCCCTGACTCTCAGCTGATGATATCCATATCTCATATCGATCTTGGAATATACAGAAGAACATTGCAACTGATCAAACAAATCATCAATGCGAGGCAAGGGATATTTATTCTTTATCGTTGCTTTGTTCAGTTGCCGGTAGTCGATACAGAGTCTCATTGAACCGTCTTTCTTTTTCACAAACAGTACTGGAGCACCCCAAGGAGACACGCTCGATCTGATATACCCCTTGGCTAATAAATCCTCAAACTGTTATTTCAACTCAATCGGTGCCATTCTGTACGGAGCCCTCGAAATCGGAACTGTACCTGGCATCAACTCAATACTGAAGTCTATCTTTCGAATCGGAGGCAAACCTGAAATCTCATCTGGGAAGACATCAGCGAACTCACACACCACTGGCAAATCAGCCAATGATGGACTCGATTTCAGTAGATAACCTGAATATACAAGGAATCCCTCCACTTCTTTCTGCAACAATCGAGTCATAGACAATACGGATATCAAAGAAATTCTAGATCGAGAACCATTACCATAAAATTTCCACTCATCAGCCATATATGGTCTGAATCTCACAATCTTGTGAAAACAATCAACAGTAGCTCTGTACTTGCTCAACATATTGATACAGATAATACAGTCAAAATCAGACAACCCAAGCACAATACAGTCTAACTCAATCTCATGCCCATCATACTGTAGCATACAATGTTTCACAGACTTCACTGATATCAAACCTGTCCCCAAAGGAGAAGAGACAGACACTACAACAGTTAATGACTCAATAGGCAATGAATGCATCAATGCAAATCGCTCAGATATGAATGTATGCGATGCACCAGTATCTATCAATACATTTGCAGGATAACCAGAAATAAAACAGTTACCTGCAACAACATCGTCAGGTGCCTCCTGAGCCTGCTCCTCTGTCAAAGCAAATACTCTGGCCTGCTGTCTAGGAGGCTGGCTCACTGTTTGGCTACCTCCTAGTCTCTTCTGTGACTGAGATGGTGCTAGCTGGAACGAATGAACAGCAGCTGATCGTCTATCAGTCTGTGCCGCTGATCTAGATGATTCGGCACCCTGTGATCTCTGAGAATCTCTATGGGGACAAACTCTAGCAAAAATGTCCCTGCTGTCTACAGATACGACAACTGCCAAACACTCTCGGCATTGCTCTGTGGTATGATTCCCTCCACAAATGCTGCAGTAAGCTCCTTTATAACTCTGGCCCTGACCCATCTGTTTCGAGCCACTAGAACTGGATGAACTGCTTCCATATCTCTTAAATTGCTTCCTTCTGGTTTTCAGAAAATCTTTCTTTCCACCACTGCTGCTGCCAATCTCAAACCGGGGAGGTGGTTGCTGTGGTCTCGGTGCTAGAGGCACAAACGAAGCTCCCTTCTGTCTCATCAGACCAGCTTCGGCTCCCTTGGCTCTGTTCAAGGCATCAGTAAAATTGTTCGGTCGCCCCGTATTAACCAATGTAAATATTTCAGTATTTAGGCCATTAATGAACTGATCTGCAACAGCTTCGTCGTTTTCAGCCACATGTGGAGCAAATCTCAACAAGGTAGAGAACTTGGCCACATACTCCACGATGTTCAGCTGTCACTGTCTCAAATTTGCAAAATCTGCTCCCTTGTCCTTTCTATACGACACTGGAAAGAATCTCTAATAAAATTCGGTTCTAAAGACATTCCATCTAATAGTCGTACCTCGATGCTCCAATGCTCTCTTCGTCGTAATCCACCAATTCTTTGCGACGTCATGCAATTGGTGCCCGATCAGTTTCACTCTCCGCTCATCGGTGTAATTCAAGGACTCAAAGTCCGTAGTCTCCACTCTACTCACGATCTCTCTTCATCTCCTCGACCCTGATCCTGTCCCACCTGTTGTCATGCACACATACAAACGCAACAACAGCCGGATAACTCCGATGAGAAATACATCCTAGTATAAATCAACGATACATGCAATCATATCATCAATATAAAGCATGAAGCATATATCAGTAATATGTATCAAAATGTGAAAACATAATTCAATATAAATCTGTTAATCAACTCCTGACTCTATATATCATACTAGACTCATTCCTAGTCTAGGTAACCCGGTTTCTAGATGTTGGCATACTATATCGAATTTTAGTAAAAGAAGTAAATCCACCTCTAATCAAACATCGATATAAACCAAACATCTAGTGTCTTGACCTATCCGTCACAGACTTTGGCAACCTCCGCCAATCACTATTCGGTGACAATGTGCAATGGGTCAGTGACGATTCCATCACTATCAGGCCCGTCTGTCACAAGATCAATCATCTAATACATGCTTTCTATAAATCAATAGAACAAGCAAATCAATCCAATCAATGCACACAATAACAATAAGTATGTGGTTTAGGGAAAACTCAAGTATTTCACACTCGAGTCATTCTCCCGGTTCGACATTGACTTATACATTTCTTTCTGTAAATCTGACTCTGTCGAAGTCTCTAACTCAAATCTGTCAATACTCAATCTGGAAATGACAATAACGAGGGTATCATATCAATATACAAATCAATCAATACCGGATATAATCAGAACTGAATCAAATTCCGTTTCAACAGCATAACTGTACAATCTCAATATACCCAGCAATACAAATCAATAGATATCAATTCTCACAACTCATAATCGATACAACAAAATTTGATATCAATCTCCATAAAATCAACTCTAAAAATAATAACAATTCCCTACGGTATATGTTCTTCAATCCGGTTTCGATTATACGATATCTAACATGTCGAGAACACCATATATGAATCATATCCGATTCTGACAGTATCATAATTTCAAGACATACCAAAACTTAATAAAACTTACGACCAGATGAAGCTCTCATCGATAGGAACACCGTACTGAAGTTGGATTAAAAATTAGACGGGTGGATCTTGCACAAATCACGAATCTACAAGATAAAAGGCGTAAGGATTTCTCGTAGCTTTTCTCTGAAGCTTCCTACGTTGTTTCCTTGCTAATTCTGAAGGAATAACGCCTTAATATATAAATATATATATTTATATATATATATATATATCTCCACTTGCATGCTGAAGAAACGTTTCTTATTCTCTTGAACTTTGGTCGGCGCTCGGGCGGTCGATAATTACCGCCCGGGCGCGGAATGTTCTGCCCAACTCTTTTCTTATTGCTCAATGGCGCTCGGCCGGTCACAATCTACCGCCCGGGCGCCGCATCTTTTGCCCAAAACATGTTCCTATTGAACATTAGCGCTCGGGCGGCCCTTTTTTACCGCTTGGGCGCCAACAGTTCTGTACAAAATATACATAAATCACATGTTTCACCCAATATGGTCTCGGAATAGCCCGTCTATAATCATATCAATTCAAAATCAATAATTTCAGATTAATAGAATGCAAATCTCCGGCATTACAACCATGTCCATCAAAGTTCGATTACGAAGTTCAGAAACTCAATTCAATTGTGATGTTGCTGGTGGAGTCCACTGTGAGAGAATTTCATTCTCTTTTAAATAATCCAAGAATTCAATACTCAAGTATTCTCTACCTCGATCAATCGAGAAGTGTCTTAATACTTCTTCCTAATTGTTTTTCTACTTCTGATCTGAATTCTTTGAACTTTTTAAAAGATTCAGATTTGTCTCTCATCAAATAGACATACTTATACCTCGAATAGTCATCAATAAAGGTAATGAATTAGGCTCTCCATATTTTTTGCTAACAAATAGCGGTCCAAAAACGTCCATGTGGATCAAATCCAGTAAACCATGTGCATGTTCCACATTTCCCTTAAAGGGAGTCTTGCTCATTTTTCCTATCAAACAGGACTCACAAGTAGGTTGAAAATTTATGTCTGACAAGTCAAACATGCCTTCTCCCACTAGTTTGTGCATCATTCTTTGGGAAATGTGACCTAGTCAAGCATGCCAGATTTTTGTGGCATTTGGATTATCCAACTTTCTTTTGTTTGTTGTTTTCTTTTGCGTTTGGATATTTTTCAACGGAATATCTTTCAATTTTAAGTTATAGAGATCGTTCATTAATTCGTCGGTTCCTATCAAACAATCATTCTTGTAAAAATTGCAAACACCTTTAGCAAAAACACAAGAATAATCATCTCTATCAAGCATAGAAATAGAAATAGTGTTTTTAACCAATTCAAGAACATATACAACATCTCTCAAAAGTAACTCAAAATTATTGCTCAAAATCAAAATAATGTCTCCAATAGCAGTTGCAGCAACCCTTGATCTATTCTCCAATCATAGAAATGTTTCACCATCTCTAAGTTTCATGCTTCTTGTCATCACCTGCAAATCGTTGCATAGATGAGAACCACATCCGTAACCAATACCCAAGAAGAGGAATTAATTGAGACATTTACTTCTATGTAAAACATACCATGGTCAGAATGCTTCTGGGAAAGATACTCTGTGCCGTTATGCCTCCAATGTCCAGGCTTTTTGCAATGAAAACAAACATGATCTGACTTGTCGGAC
This sequence comes from Primulina tabacum, assembly GCF_025594145.1. NCBI lineage: Eukaryota > Viridiplantae > Streptophyta > Magnoliopsida > Lamiales > Gesneriaceae > Primulina > Primulina tabacum. The sequence goes on from NC_134551.1 coordinate 29,550,529, forward strand.
TTTCAGGGCCCCGAAGTGGGTTTCTTGTATGGATTTTTGTTGGGCTTGTTCTTCTTTGGTGGGGCAGAACGCTACTTGCCTTTAATTTGGGATCCCTTTTTCATACCAAACGATGAGCCCACTATAAGAACATGCTTTTCTTTCTTGATTGTGGCCTCATAAGTAGTAAGCATATTGACCAACACTTCAAGCGTGGCCTCAAGCTTGTTCATGTTAAAATTAACCACAAATCCATCGAATGAGGGGGGTCGTGACAGCAAGAGAATATCAGTCGAGAACTCACTTAGAATAACCATGTCGAGTCCCACTAACTTCTCCATGAACCCAACCATCCTAACACCATGCTCATGGACTTCGGTCCCATCTCGCAAATGTGTAGTCATGAGTTCCTTAACAGTAGCATGTCTCTCTGAGCAAGTTTGTACACTATACAATTCTTTCAGTTGAAGGTGAATGTCAGCATAATTCACCGCCTTCTCGAACTTTCTTTGAAGTTCATTCTACATAGAAGCCAACATGTAACTCTTACACTACAAGAAAAAAGGCCTACGACCGTTGTCGTAGGTCTTTTAAAACTGTTGTTAAATGGTGCGCTCAAAGACAACGGTTTTTTTCCGTCGTTGTAGCTACAATTTGCGACGGTTTCTAAGAAACCGTCGCCTACAAAATTAGCGACGGATTTATGTAAAACCGTCGTTATTTAGTGACGGATTAAAAAAAACCGTCGCCTACAAATGTAGCGACGAAATTAAGAAATCTTCGCTAAAATTAACGACAATTTGTTCATGCATTCCGTCGCTATCTTAGCAACGGTGGTATCATGATTTCCGTCACTAATATTTTCGGTAAAAAAAAAATTTACTTTTAATAATTTAATTCATCTAAAAAAACTTACAATATTACTATGATAACATAATTCCTGATCTTAACTAACATTTAAAAATTTACCAAAAATTAAAGAGAAAAATTTGCATTAAATCGAAACTAAAATCGTGTAAGAGAGAAAAATTTTAAGTGTTGTTAAGTGGTAAAATTGTGTAAATGAGAAAAATTTTAAGTGTTATGAGGTGGGTGTAAGAAAATGAATCGAAAGGGGAGGTATTTATAGAAAATTTGTGACGGTTATTGGTTAAATCGTCGCTCGTAGCGACGGTTAAGGATAAAACCGTCGCTAATTATGGTTGTTTTTTCAAAATTTAAACTTTGCGACGGTTTATCTTATTACCGTCGCTATATTTAGCAACGGTAAACCTATAACTGTTACTAATATTAGCGACAGGTTTAGTAAAACCGTCAGCTAAGTGGAAAATGCGACGGTTTGCCTTTATCCGTCGATAAATTTAGCCACGGTTTAGTAAAACTGTCGCTAATATAGCGACGGTAAAAAAATAAACCGTCGCAATATTGACTTAGCGACGGTTTTGATTAAACCGTCGCCAAATTTAGCGACGGTTTTTGCGAAACCATCGCTATATATGGCAACAGCTTACAAAAACCGCTGTCAATTGTCCAAAAAACACGCTAATAGACAACAGTTCACAGAACCGTTGTCATAAAACAGTTTTATAAAAACCGTTGTCTTCGACCCCCAAAAGACAACGGTTTTATAGACAACAGTTTTATAAAAACGTTGTCTTTTGCTTAAAAAAACGCTCTACGACAACGGTTTTAACTAAAACCGTTGTTAACCACGGTTTTAGTTAAAACCGTTTTCGTAGAAGTGTTGTTGATTAAAAAATTTATTGTAGTGTTAGCTTAGAGATCATGGTCCCACCATTTCTCAGGCTTATCCAACTCAGTCTCACTGATGTCCGAAGGTGCTTCTCTTGGTACGCATTATTTTCCGAGTTGAGAACAAACTTTAATTTTTGAAACCAGACATTATAGTTAAGGCCAGTCAACTTGTTTTGATCGAGAATGATTGAAAGCGGGTTACGAATCGTCATCGTAAATATACTGAAAAAAAAAACGGATAATGGTTATTAATTATTTTAAAATAATTTTAAGATGTAAAATATGGATGTTTATTTTATAAATTTATCTCCCACTATTTTGGCATTTCCACCACCCTTTGATGAAAAAGGAAATCATATTTCCTTAGTTGGCACATAAAGTCCAATTAGACAATTTTGATCCCGAATAATATCAGCAAATTATAATTTCTTAAATGTATAATACAATTGCATCCCTATGCAACCTCTCTGTGTTTCGCCTCACGTTTAATGAAGACCCAATAATATGACATCACGAATTTTCACGTGTCAAACCGACCCATCAATATTGAATTGTAGTTGACGGTCGCCATGAGTTCCCCCAATAATATGAGTGGAAGTCATGGGAGTTCCTCTCAATTCGCATCATATGTTTGGTAGAAATCATAGCTTTCCTGGAGTCCAGGTCTCCCCAATAATATGAGCCAGACACTGTCTGCGGGTAGCGTTCAACATGCAACCACGGTTGATGAAAGGCAAGGAAAATTTAAACTCCTTTAATTTTTACTTTGCAGTTTGATATAAATTTTGAATCTTATTCAAAATGAGGGATTTTAATTTTAAAATTGTCTCATCATTTTAATTTAAAATCTCGTGTCATGTTTGTATGTTTGCCAAATTCATGCAACTATATTATTTAATAACATACATACATGGATACTACTATATATCGCATATATATCATAATATGACATTCAACAATAAATAAATAAGGATGATCGATCCCCAAAATTATTAGATCCATGTGAGCCAGATATGAATCGAGGTCCAAAATCTATGTGAATGCAGGGATGCAAATGCAACTTATTACAAGAGCTTCCAATATTTTACATGTCTTCATCTTGTGCACTGGGCCCACAATATTCAGGTCTTGATCTCCACTATTTCTAATAATTACATTTAAATAGACATGGCACATAAGGGATACATCTCATGAGGTATGAACGGGCCATAAACCAAGCCAATTTTAATAAATATTAACAAAATGAATAAAACAGTAAAATATCATAACATACACTAACACATTGATCAAGGCTCGATTATCCTTCATGCATTTAATATCACATATAAACATAAATTATTTAAACAAATTTATTTACTTGATTAAATCATGCATCTAATAATTTTATTACTAACCACAAAAATTATTAAAAAATTTAATAAATTTAATAAACAACTTTATTTAATTTTCAATTAATTCAATAATAATTGATTCCTTGTAAAACTTACTTTTACCATAAATAATTAAAATTTTATTCTAATTATTTATTTTACTAGAAAATTAATAATTTTCAAAAAATTAATTTTCGAAAGAAAAATTGAATTAATTTTAATAAAATATCAATTTTGTGCAAAATTTTTGAAAAATCAGAAAATCGCACTTTAGGCCCGAACAATTCAAGCCCATCACCCAGCACGGTGTCCGACACATTCCCGAACACCTGCCCGCCCGATCAGGCAGTGGCGGGCATGATGTGCGCATTCTGTGCACACAACGATGCACTGGCAGCGCGCAGGCCGCACGCCCACTGCGCGCAGGATCAAGCCGACCACGCGCACAAAGTTCAGTATGTGTCCTAGGCTGGTCCAATTATTTAATGGGTTTGAATTGGGTAATATATGGGATGGGTAGGTGTTAATAATCCATGGTTCAATTTTGGTAAGTATTGGTTAAGTTTCGAGTTCATTCGGGTCAAAATCGTGATGTACGTTTAAGTTAGCTCGATAGAAAAAATACACTTCTCTATCTTGTGGAACGTCTGAAATATTATCCAGAAAAACACTGGAAAAATCCCTGACCATATTGACATCCTCTAGCCTCTGGCTAACTGGCTCGGTCACTGTCACAATACTCGCCACGAGCTTCCTCGCACAGATGAAAGAAATGATGTGCGGCATCTGTTGGTGTCTGGCTGCCTACAAAAATAAATGGCTTACAGCTAGGCGGTCGAACAGATACTGACCTCCGTCAAAAATCTATGGCAGCTTCGTTCGAAGAAAGCCACTCCACACCCAGAATAATGTCGAACTCCGGCAACGGTAGCACAATCAAATCTGCCTGCACCGTAATTTTCTGTAACCGAAGCTCCAATCTCTACATTATCTGCGAGGTAAACATCTGATCTCTGGACGGAATTAAAATTCTGAATCCAAAATCCATAGCCTTTGGTATGATTCCTAGCCGCTTGACGAACGACTCAGATATAACTGAATGTGTAGTTCCGGAATCTAGCAATGCATACGTGGCTACACCTGAAATATATATATTTCGTACGACAAAACATACCATCAAATCTGATCGTGTTGAAGCTTAAGAAATTTTCTCTCACTGATTAACCCAAAATGTTCGAAAGTCTCCAATTTCGTCCTAGAATTCCTTAAAAATTACCAAATTTACCCTTAAAAATTTTCGAAAATTGCAATTCCACCCCAAAACTTTCGAATTCAATATATTTTAGCAATAATTTTTTTCGAAAATTGCATTCTAGTCCAAAAAATTTTAATCTACTCAATTTAGACCTTAAAATTTCCGAAAATTAATAACTTGATCCCAAAATTTCGAAAAATGCAAAACAACCCCTCAACTTTCGAATTACGCAGTCCTTGTAATTTAGGTTACTGTATTATGATCCTTAAAGATATTAGTTAAATAAATTAAACCCTTGAGTCCACCTATTAGAACATGTAATCTATTTTATTCTCAGTTCTCAATCCCAAAAATAATTCACACACAACATAATATCCCACGCAATCAGGGTGAAAATTAAAAATTTTAACATAAGGGTTACCAGTGATCAGTGTCGAGTCTGGCTAAACCTCTTCCTCCTCGGCATGCATCATATAGGCCCTGCCAGTCATGGGGCCCTTGTTCCTAGGGCAGTCAGCTGCTGTGTGGCCCTTCTCTTTGCAAATGAAACACTTGAAAGTTCACTACGTACATATATCGTAGTGGAACCGGTTGCATTGCTTACACGGCTATCTCTCCTCCGGCTTAGGAGCCCCTGGAGCCTGTCGTAGTCTCTGTTGTCCGGGGTTCTTAAATTTTTCCTGTGGCTTCTGCTGCACCTGATGCCTCAGTGGCCCTGTGAACTGCTTCTTATGTGGCCTGTTCCACTTGAAAAACATAGGCGGTAGCAGCATCGTAGGTAGCCGGTCTCATCAGCATAATGTCCCGACTAATAGTGAGTATGAGGCCATTCATAAATTGCCTCAGCTTCTCTGCCGCATCCCTCAAAATAAGGGGCACAAAGTGACAGCTCCTATCAAACTTCCGGATAAACTCCGCCACAGATAGCTCTCTCTGTCGGAGACTCATGAACTCCCTCGTCAGGTGTCCCCTGACTACCGCTGGAAAGTATTTGTACAGAATATGTCTTTGAAATTACCCCAAGTAAGGGTAGCATATCCGCCCTGTGATCTGTTCCCTCCCACCATAGGGATGCATCATCCCTCAACTTTTAGGTGTCGCATCTGACCCTTTCGCCATCCCTCATCTCTAAGTACTGAATGTGTAGCTCCAATGATCATATCTGTGAAGGCCCGAAAATTCTTACTTTGAAAATTTGCGGAAAATTAAAAATTTTTCCTTTAAAATAAATAGGAGTGCCTCATCCATAAAATCAAATGATGAATCAAGTTCAATGTTTAAAAAATATAGCAGCGGAAGAAAATAAAGTTTGCCAAAAATAACAATTCAAAGAATGTCCAACAACTGGTAAAAATGTTTGAGCATAAAATGATGTGTGCTGAAACTGAGGTCCTCGGGTGCCACTACTGCCGACCCAAGCTGGCTCACTGGTCCCCGCCCTCGGCCCTGGCCTCATCAGTACCTACAACAATCAAGTATAGTGAGCCTAAAGACTCAGCATGCAAGTATCGTAGGTAACGAGAAAATGTAATTTGCATGGATAAAATATCATGTCATGAGGCATACTTAAAATAACTTGTACTGAGCAATTATAATACGTGCATAGCGGAACAGAAAGTCATAGTAAATAGAATGTTCGCTCCTTGGAGCCCTGCACTGAAATAACTGATAAAAATTTTCTGTTGAGATTATGGTCTACGCCTGTGGCCCCTGCACTGAACTGAACTGATCGGTAACTGGCTACTGGGAGTATCAAAGTGAACTGAGCTGACCGGTCACTGACGACCGGGTGGTACCAAACTGAACTTATTGGTCACTGGCGACCGTATAAAATAATGCTCCTATAATAGTGAATTGACCACAAGCAATATCGCATAAATCTCAAAAATAAGTATTTTCTATCTTCATGCACGTAATATAATTAAATAGCATAATAAAAATATCATGTATATTTTACCAACTGGATTGGATCGCTCCCAGGCTCGCTGCAACCTAAATATGCCACGAAAAATATGCAATAGCTTATACTTGACCAAACTATGCAATTAAGTTTGAAAATGCGACAATTACGTCTAACGACTTCGTATTTAATCATGACTCCGAACCGACACTGAACCGACGTATAGTCATGATTAAAATACGCTTAAAATTATGAACTAATGCTCCTAAAATGATGAGGGTCGAAATCTAGGTGAAATGGAGGCCAAAACAAGAAACGCTCTTTCGAGATTCAATTTGGCACATCGCACCGTAAATTCTCGTACGACCTCAAAAATGATCCGAATAACGAACGGTAAAAAACACGACCTTCCTAACTTGATGAGGCACTGTTCAGTCCAAGGCCATAGGTTAAAATCCAACCAAGAACTCAAACAAGCCTCCGAACCGTCACAGCAAGTTGCTGTCAAATTCCAGCAGCTGTGCAGTCGCGTGTCTTGTGTTGTTTTCGAGACTACCGGCCATTGGGGCGTGAACCACTGACCAGAGACTCTTACCAACATCCCAAGGAATGATTTGAACCATGGCTAAGGGCCCTAGGCCAGCAACAATCCTCACCATTCCAGAAACCAACCAAAAGCTCTTATCGAGGGCCCTCATGCGTGCGTGTGTGGTGTTGTGCTTCGCTTGCTGTCTCCACTCGTTCCAGTGGCCTTTGATTGACCATGGCACGATCTAGACATCTAGGGGCATGGTATGAACCGTGGCTAAGGGCCATAGGCCAACCAAGATATATACCATTCCACAAAACTCGAACACACACATGCTATCAAAAACAGAAGGGGCCGAGAGGGGAGGGGCTGTTCTTGTTGTTTTATGTAAAAACCGATTCACCATGGACCAAGCCACCAAAAGGGCGACTTAGTCACGTCTTAGACATGCTAGGGAAGTGATCTAACCATGGCTATAGGCCCTTAGGGCAGCCAAGATCAGATCCTTTCCCTTGACCTCAAAACAGAATTTTCGAAAAACACAAATGGCTATGAATGAGAAGGTGCTGTCAATTTTGGTTTCTTTCATGCATGGGGCTGGTTTGAATGGACCATCATGGTCTTGACACACCCTAGTATGTGTCTAGATGTAGCCTAGTAAGCCTGGAGTCGAACCATAACCTGTAGCAACTGAAACAAAAGAAAACCGTGAAGAGCATCATGAAAGTCAAAAAAATTCTGCACATGCATTTCGAAAATGCTTGATGTAAATTTCGGTTTTCTTGTGTAAAAATCATGTAAAAGTGATGTTTAAAATAATAGTAGGACTTGATTGAGGTTTGAAAGAAATCTAGACATGCCTTGGTTTTCGTTTGAATGAAAAACGAAAGAATACGACGACTCGGCGCGGAGGAGGTGGAGCGTTCTTGCTACCTCGTTCTTCACTCGATTTTTCCTTAATGAGCTATTGATTTTTCCTCACTAAACCCACGAAAATGCTCTGAACTCTCTCAAGATTTTGGTGGTGGGGGGAGGGGAAATGGTTAGGAGTGTGATGGAGATCCAAAAATAAAGGGATACCAAGGTATGACCAAGTCTCCTCTTTTGAAATTTGAATTTGGTTTGCTATCAAATCTTCTTGGATGGACCTAGAATGAGTGGCCGATTCCTCATGTTAATCTAGACTAGGATAATGCTTAATAATTAATTAATTAAGGTTGATTAATAATTAAAAGAGTTAGCATGCTAAAATAACAAAAAATGGGTCAAAGGGTGAGTTGGCATATCAATGCTTAATCAACTAAGGGTGGCCGAAATTACACAATAAAAATGAAGGGGGAATGTTGTTTAGTTGATAAATTTTAATACCTTAAGAGCCTTACCTATCCCTTAATTAATTTAGTGAACTAACCCCTTAATTATGGAACTTAAATGAATTTATTTTCTACTCATCTCAAGTAGCTTAAATAATTCCTTAAACTTCTTTATTAACTTAAATTAACTTACTTGCTAGCTAAAATAAATCTTGGAAATATTTTCTAAATCTTAAATTTATCTCTAAACTCCAACTCCAGTCCGGCCTCACTGAAATAACTGAAAGAATAAAATTAAACTGCTGGCTAAAATAATTAACTTCAAAGAAAAACATTTAAATAATCATGCAATAAAGTCAATTAAATTCAAAATATTAGAATTATGCATGGCTCATACGTAGTCTAATTTACGGGTTCTACAATCCTTCCCCCCTTAAAAGAAATTTCGTCCTCGAAATTAGAACTCACCGAATAATTCTGGGTACCGACTCCTCATTTCTGGCTCAGACTCCCATGTAGCTTCCTCATCTGATTGATTGAGCCATTTGACTTTGACTCGCTTAACCAACTTGTTCCGAAGTTTCTTCTCCTGACGGTCTAGGATCTGCACTGGTCTCTCCTCATAAGACAGGTTCGGGGTAAGCTGCAACGGCTCAAAGTTCAGCACATGCGAAGGATTCGCCATGTACTTTCTCAGCATGGAGACGTGGAACACATTTTGTACTCCGGCCAGATTCGGCGGAAGAGCAACACGATAAGCTAGCGTCCCAACTCTGTCAAGGATCTCAAAGGGTCCAATGAATCTGGGACTGAGCTTCCCTTTCTTCCCAAATCTCATGACACCCTTCATAGGTGCCACTTTCACAAAGACAAGATCGCCCACTGCAAACTCTAACTCTCTCCTCCGCTGATCGGCATTACTCTTCTGTCGACTCTGAGCAGTCCTCATCCTATCACGGATCTTGACTACTACATCTGCCGCCTGCTGAACAATCTCTGGACCCAACTCTGCTCTCTCTCCTACTTCATCCCAATGAACAGGAGATCTGCACTTGCGGCCATACAGTGCTTCATACGGAGCCATACCAACAGAAGACTGGAAGCTGTTGTTATAGGTGAACTCGACCAATGGTAATTTCGACTCCCAACTCCCAGAGAAATGAATGACGCAAGCACGGAAAATATCCTCTAAGATCTGAATAACTCGCTCTGACTGCCCATCTGTCTGCGGATGGAAAGCTGTGCTAAACAGCAACTTCGTACCCAAAGTCGAATGCAAACTCTTCCAAAACGAGGAAGTAAATCTGGGATCTCTGTCAGATACGATAGAAACTGGAACACCATGAAGTCGGACTATCTCTCGGATATATAACTCTGCATACTGAACCATGGTGAAAGTCGTCTTAATAGGCAAGAAGTGCGCTGACTTGGTAAGACGATCTACAATCACCCAGATAGCATTCGATCCTCTGGCTGACCTCGGCAATCCGGTCACAAAGTCCATGGTAACATTCTCCCACTTCCACTCGGGAATAGGGAGAGCAACCTGCCGGTCTCTGATGCCCCGCTTTCACTAATTGGCAAGTCAAATAATCGGACACAAATCGCCTGATATCCTTCTTCATCCCTGGCCACCAATACAATAGCTGCAGATCCTTGTATATCTTCGTACTCCCTGGATGAATAGAGTACGGCGACGTATGGGCTTCTAATAAGATATCTGCTCGGATAGAATCACTGCTAGGAACCCATATCCTGCCTTGGTATCTCACAATACCGTCGCTGACTGTATACAAGACACTGCCCTTGGCTTCATCTCTCTTCTTCCACTGTGCCAATTGCTCATCTGCTGACTGACCACTACGAATATGGTCCATAAGGGAAGACTGAATGGTCAAGGTAGATAGACGAGGAACTCTACCTCGAGGATAAGTCTCGAGATCAAACCTTTGTATCTCAAACTGAAGAGGTTTCTGAATCGTCAAATGAGCCATCACTGCGACTTTTCTGCTCAATGCATCCGCAACTACATTAGCTTTACCCGGGTGGTAGCTAATGTCACAATCGTAGTCTTTCACAAGCTCCAACCAACGCCTCTGACGCATGTTAAGCTCCTTCTGCGTAAAGAAATACTTGACGCTCTTGTGGTCGGTAAAGATCTGGCATTTCTCTCCATACAGATAGTGCCTCCAAATATTCAAGGCAAAAACTACGGCGGCCAACTCAAGATCATGGGTAGGGTAGTTCTTCTCGTGGATTTTCAGCTGTCGGGAAGCATACGCTATCAATCTCCCATGCTGCATCAGAACTGCACCTAAACCGAACTTCGAAGCATCGGTATAAAGGACAAACTCGCCGGGCCCTGATGGCATGGCCAAAACTGGTGCTGAGATAAGAGCTTGCTTCAAAGTATCGAAGCTCTTCTGACACTCCTCGCTCCAAACAAATTTCACATTTTTCTTGGTCAGTGCTGTGAGTGGAATGGCAATGGAGGAGAATCCCTGAATGAACTTTCTGTAATATCCTGCTAGCCCAGGAAAAATGCGGATCTCGGATGCATTCTGAGGCACAACCCAATCTCTGACTGCTGCAACTTTTGCTGGGTCTACCTCAATACCACTGCTAGAAACAATGTTGCCTAAGAACGCCACCTTCTCTAACCAGAATTCGCATTTACTGAACTTTGCGAATAATTTGTGCTTCTGCAATGTCTGCAACACTGTGGTCAGATGTCTGCTGTGCTCCTCCGGGCTCTTGGAGTAGACGAGAATGTCATCTATGAACACTATCACAAACTGGTCAAGATACGGCTGAAATACGCGATTCATGAGATCCATGAAGATCGCTGGCGCATTCGTCAGTCCGAACGGCATCACAAGGAACTCGTAGTGGCCATAACGAGTCCTAAAAGCAGTATTGGAAACATCAGCATCTCTCACCCTCAACTGGTGATAACCAGAGCGCAGATCAATCTTGGAGAAAATCGAAGCTCCCTGCAACTTGTCAAACAGATCCTCAATCCTCTGAACTGGGTATTTATTCTTCTATGTAACCCTGTTCAACTCCCGATAGTCAATACAAAGCCTCATCGAGCCATCCTTCTTTTTCACAAATAAGACCGGCGCGCCCCATGGTGAAAAGCTCGGGTGAATGAACTCCTTATCCAGAAGTTCCTGTATCTGCTTCTTAAGCTCTGCCATCTTTGTCGATGCTAGTCGGTACGGCGCTTTGGATATCGGAGCGCCGTACCTGGCATAAGCTCAATGGAAAACTCCACCTCTCTCTCGGGTGGCATACCAGAGACGTCTTCGGGAAAAATGTCTAAGAAATCTCTGACAATCGGAACATCTGAGGCTGACTGGCTGGGTTCCTCGGGGACAGATAAAAAGGTCGCTAGAAATGCCCGACACCCTCTATGCATGAGCCTCCTGGCCTGAACATAAGGAATAATGCACGGTAAAAGAAAGTACCTGTCCAGCTCAAATAAGAACTGCTCCATTCCAGGCGGTCGGACAAGAACAGATCTCCGCTGGAAGTCTATCAACACTCTGTTCCTCAATAGCCAGTCCATCCCTAGGATGATGTCAAATTCTGGCATCGGTAGCACAATAAGATCCGCATAAACAAGATTACCGTGCAGCTCAAGGTCTATATCTCATAAGTCCTCGGGGCTGGGCGTCCCCGCTGCTGCTGCTGCTGGCCTCTGTTTCTAGGCGGTCCGTGAAAAGGCCTCTTGTTCTACTGCTGATGATGATGAGGAGGAGGGCGGTGTGGTACCTGGACTGGTCGCTTGCCCTGGCGATCCCTCTCGATATCCCGCAGATCCTGCTCTGCGGCTAGGGCCTTGGAGACAGCAATCTCATAAGTAGCAGTGTCAGACACCCTAACATCCCGGCGCAAGATCGACCGTAGACCCACCAGGAAATGCATCAACTTGGCTTTGGCATCATTCGCGATCAGGGGCACAAAATGACTGCCCCTCTCGAACTTACGGATGAACTCCGTAACCGTCATGTCTCCCTGTTTCAGGCTCATGAACTCAGTGGTCAACCTGGTGCGAACTTCCTCAGCAAAATATTTGGAGTAGAAAACCTCCGTGAAGCGTGTCCATGAAAGTGTAGCCAAGGTCAGGGCTACTGACGCTCCTTCCCACCATAAGCGGGCGTCTCCAGTGAACAGATAGGTGGCACATTGGACTCGGTCTGTGTCTCCCAGCTCCATGAACTCGAAGATACCCTCGAGGGATTTGATCCATCCCTCGGCAATCATGGGATCAGACGTCCCAGAAAACTCCTTCGGGTGCATCTTCATAAACCTCTCATAAACAGCCTTGGGCCCTGTCGGCCTGGCTGCGGCTGCGGCTGCGGCATTGTTCCCGGCAAACTGTGCGAAGAACTGTGTCATCCCAGCTAGCATCTGGGCACTCATGTCAGGTGGGGGCGGTGGTGGAGGAGGAGGAGGAGGAGGAGGTGTCTGGCTCTCTTGTCTCTGATCGTCATCGTCCTCTCGACGGTGCTCGCCACTACCTCTCGGGCGTCCTACTTGACGTCTAGGGGGCATACTGTTCCAAACATAACCCATACGTAACTAACATGCATAATTCCATAATTTATTTTAAATGAACACTGAAATGCTGAAAATCTGGTCGAAATTATTTCATGGAAGCATGCTGTCAAAATAATTCATGCTTTAAATAAAATGCTGAACTGTAAAACTTACAGACCGAAGGCGTGGCTTCGTGAGCTTCTCGTGGTCAGTAGTAGTGTAACCCTATACAGGACCACCGCTCTGATACCAACTGTGAAGGCCCGAAAATTCTTACTTTGAAAATTTGCGGAAAATTAAAAATTTTTCTTTTAAAATAAATGGAGTGCCTCATCCATAAAATCAACTGATGAATAAAGTTCAATGTTTAAAAAATATAGCAGCGGAAGAAAATAAAGTTTGCCAAAAATAACAATTCAAAGAATGTCCAACAACTGGTAAAAATGTTTGAGCATAAAATGACATGTGCTGAAAATGAGGTCCTCGGGTGCCACTACTGCCGACCCAAGCTGGCTCACTGGTCCCCGCCCTCGGCCCTGGCCTCATCAGTACCTACAACAATCAAGTCTAGTGAGCCTAAAGACTCAGCATGCAAGTATCGTAGGTAACGAGAAAATGTAATTTGCATGGATAAAATATCATGTCATGAGGCATACTTAAAATAACTTGTACTGAGCAATTATAATACGTGCATAACTGAACAGAAAGTCATAGTAAATAGAATGTTTGCTCCTTGGAGCCCTGTACTGAATAACTGATAAAAATTTTCTGTTGAGATTATGGTCTACGCCTGTGGCCCCTGCACTGAACTGAACTGATCGGTAACTTGCTACCGGTGAGTATCAAACTGAACTGAGCTGACCGGTCACTGGCGACCAGGTGGTACCAAACTGAACTAATCGGTCACTGGCGACCGTATAAAATAATGCTCCCATAATAGTGAATTGACCACAAGCAATATCGCATAAATCTCAAAAATAAGTATTTTCTATTTTCATGCACGTAATATAATTAAATGGCATAATGAAAATATCCTGTATATTTTACCAACTGGATTGGATCGCTCCCAGGCTCGCTGCAACCTAAATATGCCATGAAAAATATGCAATAGCTTCTACTTGACCAAACTATGCAATTAAGTTTGAAAATGCGACAATTACGTCTAACGACTTCGTATTTAATCATGACTCCGAACCAACCCGAACCAACACTGAACCGACGTATAGTCATGATTAAAATACGCTTAAAATTTTGAACTAATTCTCCTAAAATGATGAGGGTCGAAATCTAGGTGAAATGGAGGCCAAAACAAGAAACGCTCTTTCGAGAGTCAATTTGGCACATCGCACCGTAAATTCTCGTACGACCTCAAAAATGATCTGAATCACAAACGGTCAAAAACATGACCTTCCTAACTTGATGAGGCACTGTCCAGTCCAAGTACATAGGTTAAAAGCCAACCAAGAACTCAAACGAGCCTCCGAACCGTCACAGCAAGTTGCTGTCAAATTCCAGCAGCTGTGCAATCGCGTGTCTTGTGTTGTTTTCCAGACTACCGGCCATTGGGGCGTGAACCACCGACCAGAGACTCTTACCAACATCCCAAGGAATGATTTGAACCATGGCTAAGGGCCCTAGGCCAGCCACAATCCTCACCATTCCAGCAACCAACCAAAAGCTCTTACCGAGGGCCCTCATGCGTGCGTGTGTGGTGTTGTGCTTCGCTTGCTGTCTCGACTCGTTCAGTGGCCACTGATTGACCATGGCACGATCTAGACATCTAGGGGCATGGTATGAACCGTGGCTAAGGGCCATAGGCCAACCAAGATCCATACCATTCCACAAAACTCGAACACACACATGTTGTCAAAAACCGAAGGGGCCGAGAGGGGAGGGGCTGTTCTTGTTGTTTTATGTAAGAACCGATTCACCATGGACCAAGCCACCAAAAGGGTGACTTAGTCACGTCTTAGACATGCTAGGGAACTGATCTAACAATGGCTATAGGCCCTTAGGGCAGCCAAGATTAGATCCTTTCCCTTGACCTCAAAATAGAATTTTCGAAAAACACAAATGGCTATGAATGAGAAGCTGCTGTCAATTTCGGTTTCTTTCATGAATGGGGCTGGTTCGAATGGACCATCATGGTCTTGACACACCCTATTATGTGTCTAGATGTAGCCTAGTGTGCCTGGAGTCGAACCATAACTTGTAGCAACTGAAACAAAAGAAAACCGTGAAGAGCATCATGAAAGTCAAAAAAATTCTGCACATGCATTTCGAAAATGCTTGATGTAAATTTCGGTTTTCTTGTGTAAAAATCATGTAAAAGTGATGTTTAAAATAATAGTAGGACTTGATTGAGGTTTGAAAGAAATCTAGACATGCCTTGGTTTTCGTTTGAATGAAAAACGAAAGAATACGACGACTCGGCGCGGAGGAGGTGGAGCGTTCTTGCTACCTCGTTCTTCACTCGATTTTTCCTTAATGAGCTATCGATTTTTCCTCACTAAACACACGAAAATGCTCTGAACTCTCTCATGATTTCGGTGGTGGGGGGAGGGGAAATGGTTCGGAGTGTGATGGAGATCCAAAAATAAAGGGATACAAAGGTATGACCAAGTCTCCTCTTTTGAAATTTGAATTTGGTTTGCTATCAAATCTTCTTGGATGGACCTAGAATGAGTGGCCGATTCCTCATGTTAATCTAGACTAGGATAATGCTTAATAATTAATTAATTAAGGTTGATTAATAATTAAAAGGGTTAGCATGCTAAAATAACAAAGAATGGGTCAAAGGGTGAATTGGCATATCAATGCTTAATCAACTAAGGGTCGCCGAAATTACACAATAAAAATGAAGGGGGAATGTTGTTTAGTTGATAAATTTTAATATCTTAAGAGCCTTACCTATCCCTTAATTAATTTAGTGAACTAACCCCTTAATTATGGAACTTAAATGAATTTATTTTCTACTCACCTCAAGTAGCTTAAATAATTCCTTAAACTTCTTTATTAACTTAAATTAACTTACTTGCTAGCTAAAATAAATCGTGGAAATATTTTCTAAATCTTAAATTTATCTCTAAACTCCAACTCCAGTCCGGCCTCACTGAAATAACTGAAAGAATAAAATTAAACTGCTGGCTAAATAATTAATTTCAAAGAAAAACATTTAAATAATCATGCAATAAAGTCAATTAAATTCAAAATATTAGAATTATGCATGGCTCGTACGTAGTCTAATTTACGGGTTCTACAATATCCAACCCTCCGCCACAAAAGGGTCAGTAGTACCCCCGAACTCATTCGGGTTGAGCCGTCTGAACTGCTCATAGACGTCAGTATGGAGTCTGGGAGCCTGTTGCGCCTGCTCCATCAGTCTCCCAATACCCTCAATGACTCGGGTTGTTACGTCTCCTGGCAGTGATGGTGGTGGTGGAAGGCCTCTATCGCCTCTAGTGGTATCATCTTGTCTGTCAGTGCTAAGGGCGTGTCTGGAGGCATAGTATCTGATTATAGTTCAAATTCTAGACGCAACCCATCATGCAATTTAATCTAGTTTTCAAAACAGATAATCCTTAAATCATGTAAACATCTAAGCATATACTGTAAATCACTGAAAAACATATATCATGTACATATGTAGGTGATATTATTAAACTATTTAAAATATTGAAATTATGCAAACTTACAGACTTGAGGCTTGACGATTGAGCGGCTGAAGCTGGTGGCGGCACAACTTTTTATAGAACCCTTGCTTTGATACCAACAGAAACGACTCGTGCTACTAAAATACTACTAGGAAATATTTTTTTGTAAACTATTTTTTTTTTGAAAATTACATTTAAATGCATTCATGCAATAACAGCTATCAATCAGACATTTTAAAATAAAGTATTCAACTACTGGTAAAAATACTGTAGTTAAAAAGAATATCTCGACATCAAACCCTAGACTGTCGTTGAAAATAATTCAAATATGCGACATTCAAGTCTTGTCATCCATCAATATATAAAAACGAAAGTGTATAAAAATATTCATATTTACTCCTAACTCATAAACATAATGTGCGGAAAATATGGTCCTCGGATTAGCATGCGCACATCCAGCCCCACCTACTCGGTCTTCGGCATCTCCAGTTTCCATATCAATATGCTCACCTGCATCATTCACACCCAGTGAGTCTAAAAACTCAACACACCTTAATCGTGATAGGAAGTACATATACAACATGAAACAGTGAAAAGTACTGTAATTAAGATACATTTCATGATCTCAAAAGCGTAAGCATAAACATGACATTTCAAAGCATAAACATGCCCATATCGTATCATATCAACATATGCGTGTTCTATTATCTTTATTTGAATTTCAGTTCAATAGTTGTGACTTTCGTATCAGCTTTAGTCGATGGATCCATCTACGTATAATCGTGGTACCTGGCGGCAGGGACATCAGCGACAGTTTTACCCATCCATTGAGCCTTGACCTTAAATGTTTGTGTTCGTGTTCGTATTAGTCACAACCAACTCTCATCCTTCAAAATATATCCTCATATTCATCACTTATAAAATCATGCATATACGTAAATTTCTTTAAAATCAAGCATGCAACGTATTTTCATATTATCATAAAAATTCATGTTCATAATATCTTATACATTTAAAACATGTTGATTTGTGATCAGGACGCTGCCAGGACTACTCACCCGGGTGCAAATCGACCATTTTACCTCTGAAAATCCTAATCGACCATTTTACCCTGGACCTCAAAATTTCTACCCGAAGCCAACCAAACTCCTTAAAACACCTCAACACATAATTATAACAAATTCCTAGACGTAACCTCGAGTCCCCTGCATTAATTTCTATAACTAGTTTTAAAACTTGGACCGAAAACCTGGTTGTAATCCGAACTTAATCAAACTTAAACCATAATTTGAAGATTCCTAATCAAACTCCGTATGACATAATTTAACTGTCAATAACCTCAGTTATATCGACATATCAACACCCAAACGAGTCATAACCGCTAAATCCACTACCCCTCCCACATTGGGCTTGCGCCTAGGCACTGACACTGTGGCGCTGCGACGCTTGGTTAGCGCCTAGGAGCCCGGTATCAGTGCTACAGTGCTAAAACGCCGAAGATCAGGTGCCTAAAGGGCAGTACCGTGGCGAGAGCCCTGCACATCAAAATCCCAAACAACATTTGAAGTCAACCTCTACCCCACATTCAACTAGACCAGACCAGGCTCAAACCAAAACACCCTAGGATGTAACTGGACTCTCATGGAACGACCTAACCCCAGGCCACAGCCCCATGCACGTGCAAACGTGCAAGCTTCTCCTGAACCCCACCAAAACCGAACTCTACCATGATTATCCCCTTTGATCTACTCTTAGCCTGCAAACAGCTGTGCTTGAGGCATCCTAAGCCATGTCCCAGACTCACCAGAGTCTAGTCCAGAGCCTGGAATAGCCCTTGAAACACTGCACACGAGCCATCGTCCGAACTAGCCAATAAGTGCACCACACGACAAAATCGATTGGCCCCATTACCTAGATTCGATCCCGATCTGATATTTGCATCTAAGAACCTCCAAAACCTATTGCAAATCATCAATCACATGACAAATCCCGGCAGCCCCTTAGAACATATAAAAAACGTGAGTTACATAAAGAGTGTAGGCATATTTCATGTCAAAATCGATTAAAACGTACGCAACATGATACGACTAAGATTCTCTCATGCAAAAACATACAAACCAACATATATTGATGTGATTGATGAGAAAAACGAGTTATAGGCGTGTTTTTCATTTTTACGCTGGAAAAACATGATACCAATGCGTAAAACATGCCCCGAAGAGACGGAGAAGGACTTCTTTGAAAAACCTTGAGAGAATGCAAAGGTGGATTCTAGTATAATTTTGAAAAATCTGCTGCAGAGTAATGGAGGGGGCGGCCGAGAGGTGAGTGATTAAGTTTAGGGTTAAGTTGCTTGGTTTTAATAAAAAAAAAATTAGTGTATAATGGACCTTTAATTAAAATAATGAATTCTATATGAATTTTGGGCCCATTTTGCATTAAATAAACCCACAAAGCCCAAAAACTCTCCCGAAAAATATTTCATTTAGATATGTTTTTGAAAATATTGCTCGAACCCTCAAAAAGTCCCCCAACTTGCTAAAATTTGCGTACCGGTTTAAAATATGACACGGCGAGTAAAAGTACTCCACCTAGGCCCTTTTTATAAAATCTCAATTATTTACACCATATATTTAATAATTAAAAATTATTATTTAATAAAAATATTTTTCTTTAACCGTCTCCGGTCTTCATTTCTCGTTCGAGCACGAAATACTACCGAAAGCCCTAATGCATGAAATATTAATAAACCATGAAATGAAACACATATTCATGCAATAATCATGCATTTAATGCTTTAATTCAATTAGACACATATTTTAGTTAAACCCTAGATTGCATGCAGTCAGGTTACATAGCTCGAATTTCGTAGACCTTACATCATGTGTATAGAAAAACTTTGGCCAAATTAGTTTATTTTATCCCCTTTAATATATCTTTATTTCGGTTCTGAAATGCAAGCATCATTATATTTGAATATAATCATCGAGCTATCTTTAGTTGTTGGTAGTCCACGTGATTGATGCTTAAAGATGTTGCATCATGGATGTCAACCATATACATTCTCGAATTTCTTCATGAATTGCAATGATTTCATAATTATTTGATGATGTCGTTGTTAAACCTTGTTTCGTCGATTTCTAAGATATTGTAGTGTTTCCTCATGTGAATACATAATCTTTTGAGATCTAGCTTTATATGGATCTGAAATATAGCTTGCATTTGCATATCCTAATAAAGATAAATTTGATTTTGACGAATTAAACAATCTCATGTTTGTTGTACCACGAAGGTATCTAAAAATATGTTTTACATCATTCCAATGTCTTCGGGTTGGAGATAAGCTATATCTTGCTAGAAGGTTAACTGAAAATACTATATCTAGTCAAATGCAATTTGAAAGATATGATAATGTACCAATTGACTAGGAGATGATACTTCAGGACCAATGATCTTTTTTTCATCTTCAAGCGGACGAAAAAAAATTGTAGAGGCCCATATTTCGTATTTGAAAATTTGCGGAATAATTTAAAATTTTCCTTTAAAAGTAAATAACTTGCCTCATTCAAAAAATAAAATGATAAAAAGGTTTAAATAACAAAATAGCAGCGGAAATAAATACTGTTTCAAAACAATCACTTAAAAATATTTCAACAAGACAAAATGAGTTTGAGCATAAAAATGGTAAATAAACTGCAACATGGGGTCCTCGGGTTCCTACTACTGCCGACCCAAGCTAGGTCACTGGTCTCCGCCCTCGGCCTCGACCTCATCAGTACCTACAACAATAAAGTCTAGTGAGTCTAAAGACTCAGAATGCATATATCGTGAATAACAAGTAAAATATATTATAATATTTCATGCCATGTAAAGATATCATATCGTAAAGCGTAACGTGAAAATCGTGCCGTAAATAATTATAAATACGTGCATAACTGATAATCGTACGAAAATGTTTGCTCGATAGAGCCCTGTCATAAAATAGCATATCATAATTTTCTGTTGAGATAATGTTCTACGCAAGTGGCCCATAACGTAACGTAACACAACATGCACGTCTGATCAGACTAAACCACAGTATACTGGGCGGTAGGGATCATCAAAGCCCTTGGACTGGATATCCGTACCCATACATGAACATGAACCGGTCGTAAGTCACCGGGTGAAGTAATAATCCCAAAAGCTGCAATCCCATAAGCGTGAAGTGGCCAGTAGACATATCGCATATATCTCAAAATAAACATTTTATATTTTATGCACGTAACATAATTAAAAATCTTGTCTTATTTTTTTTTACCAAATGGATTGGATCGTTCCCAGGCTCTTTGCGACCTAATTCTAACATTAGAAACATGAAAGTAAACTTTACTTGACCAACACTTCAAAATCGAACTAAAAACGAGACTATTACGCACAACAAATTTAGTATCTAACCATGACTCCATACCCACCCGAACCAACATCGAACCATCATTTAGTCATGACTAAAATATGCCTAAAATACTGGAAAATAAATACCAATGGCTGTAATACAGGAAAATTGTGCATGGAGGCGAAAATCATGAAACGCTCTTTCGAGAGTCACTTTGGCACATCGCACCGTAAATTCTCGTACGACCTCTAAACTTAAACAAATCACGAACGGCAAAAAACATGACCTTCCTAACTCAATGAGGTACTCTTCAGTCCAAGGCTATAGGCTAAAAGCCAACCAAGGACTCGAAACAAGCCTCTGAACCGAAGGCAGAGTTGCTGTCAAAAATACAGCAGCAGCTATTGTGCTTTCTTGATTCGTTTACGAGGCTATTGTCCATTAGGGCTTGAACCACCAACCAGAGCCTCTTACCAAAATCCTAAGATATGGTTTGAACCATAGCTAAGGGCCCTAGGCCAACCAAAATCAAAGCCAACACCTACGACAAATCTGGAGTTCCACCCGAGACGCCATTCAGCACGCGTGGGGGTGTTGCTTGTTTTGCTGTCAAATGAAGGATCCAATGGTTATGAGGTTAACCATGGCCCATGCTAGACATGCCAAGATGTTTTATGAGTCATGGCTAAGGGCTAGAAGCCAACCAAAACCCACCTAACACCATAAATTCGAAAAACCAACTCAAACAACAAAACCAGAAAATTGAAACCGAAGGGGCACTTGTCTTGTTTAATTTAAAAACCGATGGGACCATGAACTAAGCCATGAAAGGGCATCTTGGTCACGTCCTAGCCATGTCAAGGAGGGGTTCTAACCATGGCTTCAGCCCCTAGGGCAGCCAAGGTCCGAACCCTTCCTTAGACAACCAACAAGGAAAAATCGAGACTCATAAATTGCAATAAGAAGAGTTGCTGTCAAAAATTATTTTGCTGGGGCGAAAGGGGTCAAACCAATGGGCTAATCCCTCCCTAACGCACCCTATAACATGACCATAATCAGCCTTGAATGCCTGGAATCGAGCCAACCCTTGAAATCAAAAGAAACCATACCAACCGTGAAGGATGAAGGGAACCAAAAATCTGTGCAGAATTTTGTCCAGTGTTGCTGAAGAATTTCGGTTTTTCCTTTAAATCATGTACATGTGATGTTTAAAAATAATTATAAGACTTGATTGAAGAGCAAAGTAATAACATAAACATGCCTGAATTTCGTTTTGAAGAAAACAAAAATGATACGACGACACGGCGCGGCGTATATTTGATGGGGTGTGTTGGCCGATTTTTAGTCTAGGTACAAGGTGAAATATTGCTTATTTAATAATTACTTGGTGATTAAAAGGTGGGGGGATTATCTACCAAGAAAAGAATAAGGAAATGAATCAAAATGGTGAGTTGCCAAAACAAATTAAATCTTATCAAGAGGTGGCCGAAATTTGCAAGATTATGGATGGAAAATATTGCTTAAATATTGTATTTTAAATCTTTAAAGTTTTATCTACCCATTAAGTATTTTAGTGAATTAAATAATTGATTACTTTAGGATAGTAATTATCTTGTATGCATGGCTAATTCTTAAATTAATTTACTAACATGTTAAGTTATAATTTCTAAAATAAAATAAGCCTAGATTAACTTATCTCAATTGATCACATATTTTAATTTAGGCTTTTGATTAATTATTGAACCTAAAAGAACTTATTTACTACTTAACTCCAATTAATTAATTAAATCCCTAAACATTCTTTTTCATTAAATTCAATTATTCTTTATCTTAAATAAATCCTAGGAATATTTTCTTATCATTAAATTTTATCTTAATACTCCAACTCCAGTCCGGCCACGCTTATTAATCCGAAAAGATGCAACTAAACTACTGTATAAAATGACTCAACAAATTTAAAGAAAAGAATTCAAATCCTCATGCATAAAAAGATCATTTTAATTTAAATAATAGTAATTATGTATGGCTTATACGTAGTCTGGTTTAACAGGTTCTACAACTCTCCCCCCCTTAAAAAAAATTTCGTCCTCGAAATTAAAACTAACCGAATAACTTGGGGTACTGACTCCTCATCTCTGGCTCAGATTCCCACGTAGCTTCCTCCTCCGACTGATTAAGCCACTTGACTTTCACTAGCTTCACCAGTTTGTTCCGAAGCTTCTTCTCCTGTCTGTCTAAAATCTGCACTGGTCTTTCTTCATAAGATAGGTTCGGATTGAGCTGCAACGGTTCAAAATTCAGGACTTGCAAATGATTCGCCATATACTTCCTCAGCATAGAGACGTGGAACACATTGTGTACTCCGGCCAGATTCGGCGGAAGAGCAACATGATAAGCTAACGTCCCAACCCTGTCGAGGATCTCAAATGGTCCAATGAATCTCGGACTGAGCTTTCCTTTCTTCCCGAACGGCATGACACCTTTCATAGGTGCTACCTTCACAAAAACATGGTCTTCAACGGCAAACTCTATATCTCTCCTCCTCTGATCCGCATAACTCTTTTGTCGACTCTGAGCAGTCCTCATCCTATCACGGATCTTGACTACTACATCGGCAGTCTGCTGAATAATCTCCGGACCCAATTCTGATCTTTCCCCTACTTCATCCCAATGAATAGGCGATCTGCGCTTACGACCATACAAAGCTTCATACGGAGCCATACCTATAGACGACTGAAAACTGTTGTTATATGTGAACTCTACCAATGGCAACTTCGACTCCCAACTCCCTGAGAAATCGATAACACAAGCACGGAGAAGATCCTCCAAAAACTGGATAATTCCCTCTGACTGCCCATCTGTCTGTGGGTGGAAAGTTGTGCTAAACAACAACTTCGTACCCATAGCCGAATGCAAACTCTTCCAAAATGAGGAAGTGAATCTAGGATCTCGGTCAGACACTATAGAAACGGGAATACCATGAAGTCTGACTATCTCTCGATTATACAACCCGGCATACTGAATCATGGTGAAAGTCATCTTAATAGGCAAGAAGTGCGCTGATTTGGTAAGAAGATCAACAATCACCCAGAAAGCATTTGATCCTCTGACTGACTTCGGTAAACCGACAACGAAGTCCATGGTAATATTCTCCCACTTCCACTCGGGAAAAGGAAGAGGCTTGAGCATACCTGCTGGTCTATGATGCTCCACTTTCACTAGCTGGCACGTCAGACACTCGGATACAAAATGTCTGATATCCTTCTTCATTCCGGGCCACAAATACAACAACTGCAGATCTTTGTACATCTTCGTACTCCCATGATAAATAGAGTACGGCAACATGTGGGCCTCGGACAAAATATCTGCTCGAATAGAACCGCTGCTAGGAACCCACATTCTGTCTCGATACCTCACAATATCGTCGCTAACTGTATACACGATACTGCCCTTGGCCTCATCTCTCTATTCCACTTTGCCAACTGTTCATCTGCTGATTGTCCACTGCGAATTCGGTCCAGAAGAGAAGACTGAATCGTCAAAGTAGATAGACGGGGAACTCTACCTTGAGGATAAGTATCTAGGTCATACCTCTGCATCTCAAACTGAAGAGGCCTCAAAATCGCTAGATGAGCCATCACTGCGACTTTCCTGCTCAGTGCGTCCGCAACTCCATT
This sequence comes from Primulina tabacum, assembly GCF_025594145.1. Classification (NCBI taxonomy): domain Eukaryota; kingdom Viridiplantae; phylum Streptophyta; class Magnoliopsida; order Lamiales; family Gesneriaceae; genus Primulina; species Primulina tabacum. The sequence continues at coordinate 29,574,877 of NC_134551.1, forward strand.
AGCTTAGCCCGGGTGGTAGCTAATGTCACAGTCATAGTCCTTCACTAGCTCCAACCAAAGCCTCTGACGCATATTCAGCTCTTTCTGCGTAAAGAAGTACTTGAGGCTCTTATGGTCGGTAAAAATCTGGTACTTCTCTCCGTACAAATAATGCCTCCAAATCTTCAAGGCAAATACTACGGCAGCCAACTCTAGATCGTGGGTAGGGTAATTCTTCTCATGGGTCTTCAACTGATGAGAAGCATATGCTATTACCTTCCCATGCTGCATCAATACTGCGCCCAAATCGAGCTTCAAAGCATCGGTATACAAAACAAAGTCTCCGGGCCCTGACGGCATGGCCAATACTGGTGCTGAGATACGAGCTTGCTTCAAAGTATCGTAGCTCTTCTGACACTCCTCGCTCCACACAAATTTAACATTCTTCTTTGTCAACGACATGGGTGGAACTGCGATAGAGGAGAATCCCTGAATAAACTTCCGATAATACCCTGCTAGCCCAAGGAAGCTACGGATCTCTGATGCATTCTGCAGTACAACCCAATCTCTGACTGCTGCAACTTTCGCTGGGTCTACCTCAATACCGCTGCTAGAAACAATGTGGCCTAAGAACGCAACCTTCTCTAAACAGAACTCACACTTACTGAACTTTGCGAATAACTTGTGCTTCTTTAAGGTCTGCAAAACTGCTGTCAGATGTCTGCTGTGATCCTCTTGATTCTTCGAGTAGACGAGAATGTTGTCTATGAATACTATCACAAACTGATCAAGATACTGTTGAAATACACGATTCATGAGATCCATGAAGATCGCTGGCGCATTCCTCAAACCGAACGGCATCCCAAGGAACTCGTAGTGGCCATAACGAGTCCTAAAAGCAGTCTTGAGAACATCGGCGTCTTTCACCCTCAACTGGTGATAACCGGAATGTAGGTCGATCTTAGAGAATACTGAATCTCCCTGTAACTGATCAAATAAATCTTCAATCCTCGGGAGTGGGTATTTGTTCTTCACTGTAACCATGTTCAATTCCCGGTAATCAATGCAGAGCCTCATCGAACCATCCTTCTTCTTCGAAAACAAGACTGGCGCGCCCCATGGTGAAAAACTCGGGCGAATGAACTTCTTGTCAAGAAGTTCCTGAATCTGCTTCTTAAGTTCTGCCATCTCTGTCGGCGCTAATCGGTGCGGTGCTTTTGAGATCGGAGTCGTACCTGGCATAAGCTCAATAGAAAACTCCATCTCTCGCTCGGGTTGTATACCAGAGACCTCCTCAGGAAAAACATCTAGAAAATCCCTAACAATTGGGACATCGGAGGCTGACTGACTAGGTGCCTCGGGAACGGATACAAAAGTCGCTAAAAACGCCCGACACCCTCTATGCATGAGCCTCCTAGCCTGGACACAAGGTATAATGCGCGGTAAAGGAAAATACATGTCTGGCACGAATAAGAACTGCTCTCTCCCTGGCGGTCGGACTAGCACAGATCTCCGCTGGAAGTCAATCAAAACTCTGTTCCGTAATAGCCAGTCCATCCCCAAAATGATGTCGAACTCTGGCATTGGCAGCACGATAAGATCCGCATAAACAAGATTGCCATGAAGCTCGAGGTCTATGTCTCGAATCACATTAGTGGCTGTCAGCTCCTCTCCAGAAGGCAGTACTACGGAATATGCCACATCTGGCCCAATGGTTTTGACCTTAAGGAAATTAGCAAAGACCTCTGAAATGAACGAATGAGTAGCCCCTGAATCTATCAAGGCATTCGTAGCTGAAACGGCTATAAAAATTCTCCTTGAAAGGTTGGAACATCAAGCTGAACCCAATAGATACAAGAACTAACTTATAGACATGCGAAGGTCAAAGTTCTTCTAACCTAAATTACCGAAGGTAACACTGATTAGAGCATGCAATCATATCGCAATTCTAAGTTAAAAATCTTAACCCAGATCCCCGAAACAATAACTTTCAAATATAAACTTAAATCTTTAAGATACCTGTCATGAGCATGGTCTCCGGGTTCATCTCCGCTGCATGGAGAGCAAAAACTCTGCCTTGGGTAGGCAGACTCCCCTGCGGACACTGCTTCAGAAAGTGGTCTGGACTACCACAATTGTAACACTTCCCCGAGCCATACATACAAGCTCCAGCATGACGACGCGCGCACTTAGCGCAGACTGGGTACTCAACGGCTCTCGGGAGTGCCCGTCCCTGCTGCTGCTGCTGTCCTATGTTCCTGGGTGGGCCGTGGAAAGGCCTCTTATTCTGATGCTGCTGCGGAGGAGGGCGGTGTGGCACTTGGACTGGTTGTTTGCCCTGGCGGTCTCTTTCAAAATCAATCAGATCCTGCTCTGCAGCTAGAGCTCTGGAGACAGCGACGTCATAGGTAGTAGGGCCTGCCACCCTATTATCACGGCGCAAGATCGGCCATAGACCATCCATAAACTGTCTCAACTTGGCTCCCGCAGTATTGGAAATTAGGGGCACAAAATGGCAACCCCTCTCAAACTTACGGATAAATTCAGTAACGGTCATGTCTCCCTGTCTCAGGATCATGAACTCCCTGGTCAACCTGGCACGCACTTCGTCAGTAAAATATTTAGAGTAGAATACCTCTGTGAAGCGCGTCCAGCTCAGAGTAGCCACATTCAAGACTACGGATGCTCCTTCCCACCATAAGCGGGCGTCTCCTCCAAACAGATAGGTCGCACAACGAACTCTGTCCTCGTCTCCAAGCCCCATGAATTCGAAGATAACCTTAAGGGACTTAATCCACCCCTCGACAATCATGAGATCTTTCGTCCCTGTGAACTCCTTTGGTCTCATCTTCATGAACCGCTCATAGGTAGCCTCAGGCCCCGTCTGCCTGGCTACCCCAATATTGTTCCCCTCAAACTGTGTGAATAACTGCGTCATGCCAGCTAGCATCTAGGCATTCATGTCCGGTTGATGGGGTGGTGGTAAATCTCTTTCCTGCCTAAGGTCTTAACCATCCTCATGATGATGCTCATCCTCTCTCATGCACTCAGAAATGCGTCTAGGAGGCATATTGTTCCATACATAACCCATACGTAACTAACATGCATAATTTCTATTATTACTTTAAATTTAAATAAATACTGCAGAATCATAATCTGAACATAAATCATTTTATGAAAACATGTTGTTAAAATATTTCATGCTTTAAACGAAATGCGTATACGTAAAACTTACAGACCGAATACGCGACTTTATGAGCTTCTCAGGGTCTGTAGTAGTACAACCCTTTACAAGAACATAGGCTCTGATACCAACTGTAGAGGCCCGTATTTCGTATTTGAAAATTTGCTGAATAATTTAAATTTTTCCTTTAAAAGTAAATAACTTGCCTCATTAATAAAATAAACAGATAAAAAGTTTTAAATGTAAAAATAGCAGCGGAAGTAAATACTGTTTCAAAACAATCACTTAAAAATATTTCAACAAGACAAAATGAGTTTCAGCATAAAAATGGTAAATAAACTGAAACATGAGGTCATCGGGTTCCTACTACTGCCGACCCAAGCTAGCTCACTGGTCTCCGCCCTCGGCCTCGACCTCATCAGTACCTACAACAATCAAGTCTAGTGAGTCTAAAGACTCAGCATGCATATATCGTGAATAACAAGTAAAATATATCATAAAATTTCATGCCATGTAAAGATATCATATCGTAAAGCGTAACGTGAAAATCGTGCCATGAATAATTATAAATACGTGCATAACTGATAATCGTAGGAAAATGTTTGCTCGATAGAGCCCTGTCATAAAATAGCATATCATAATTTTCTGTTGAGATAATGTTCTACGCAAGTGGCCCATAACGTAACGTAACATAACATGCACGTCTGATCAGACTAAACCACAGTATACTTGGAGGTAGGGATCATCACAGCCCTTGGACTGGATATCCGTACCCATACATGAACATGAACCGGTCGTAAGTCACCGGGTGAAGTAATAATCCCATAAGCTGCAATCTCATAAACGTGAAGTGGCCACAAGACATATCGCATATATCTCAAAATAAACATTTTATATTTTATGCACGTAATATAATTAAAAATCCTGTCTTTTTTTTTTTTACCAAATGGGTTGGATCATTTCCAGGCTCGCTGCGACCTAATTCTAACATGATAAACATGAAAATAAACTTAATTTGACCAACACTTCAAAATCGAACTAAAAACGAGACTATTAAGCCCAACAAACTTAGTATCTAACCATGAATCCGTACCCACCCGAACCAAGATCGAACCATTATTTAGTCATGATTAAAATATGCCTAAAATACTGGAAAATAAATACCAAGGGCTGTAATACACGAAAATTGTGCATGGAGGCCAAAATTATGAAACGCTCTTTCGAGAGTCACTTTGGCACATCGCACCGAAAATTCTCGTACGACCTCTAAACTTAACCAAATCACAAACGGCCAAAAACATGACCTCCTTAACTCAATGAGGTACTTTCTAGTTCAAGGCTATAGGCTAAAAGCCAACCAAGAACTCAAAACAAGCTTCTGAACCGAATGCAGAAATGCTGTCAAAAATACAGCAGCAGCTGTTATGCTTTCTTGCTTCGTTTACGAGGCTATTGGCCATTGGGGCTTGAACCACCAACCAGAGCCTTTTACCAACATCTTAAGGTATGGTTTGAACCATGGCTAAGGGCCCTAGGCCAAAAACAATCCAAGCCAACACCTACGACAAATCTGAAGTTCCACCCGAGACGCCATTGAGTACGCGTGGGGGTGTTGCTTGTTTTGCTGACAAATGAAGGATCCAATGGTTATGAGGTTAACCATGGCCCATGCTAGACATACCTAGGTGTTGTATGAGTCATGGCTAAGGGCTAGAAGCCAACCACAACCCACCTAACACCATAAATTCGAAAAACCAACTCACAAAACAAAACCAGAAAATTGAAACCGAAGGGGCACTTGTCTTGTTTAATTTAAAAACCGATGGGACCATTAACCAAGCCTTGAAAGGGCATCTTGGTCACGTCCTAGCCATGTCAAGGAGGGGTTATAACCATGGCTACAGCCCCTAGGGCAGCCAAGGTCCGAACTCTTCCTTAGACAACCAACAAGGAAAAATCGAGACTCATAAATTGCAATAAGAAGAGTTGCTGTCAAAAATTGTTTTGCTGGGGCGAAAGGGGTCAAACCAATGGGCTAATCCCTCCCTAACGCACCCTATAACATGACCATAATTAGCCTTGAATGCCTGGAACCGAGCCAACCCTTGAAATCAAAAGAAACCATACCAACCGTGAAGGATGAAGGGAACCAAAAATCTATGCAGAATTTTGTCCAGTGTTGCTGAAGAATTTCGGTTTTTCCTTTAAATCATGTACATGTGATGTTTAAAAATAATTATAAGACTTGATTGAAGAGCAAAGGAATAACATAAACATGCCTGAATTTCGTTTTGAAGAAAATAAAAATGATACGACGACACGGCGCGGCGGAGACGGAGTTTTCTTTTCTACCTTTCTCTCTTGTTTGCTAGTTGAAGGCTCACGATTTTCTACTGAATTCTCTCTGAAATTTCGGTGGAATGGTGAGGGAGAGTGAATGAGAAAGTTGCAAGATAATTGGAGATTTAAATGGCAAGATACAAACTTTTCTATCCTAGAGTTTGTGAGATAAGGAATGATTTGATATCAAGGGATTTGAGGGATATTTGATGGGGTGTGTTGGCCGATTTTTAGTCTAGGTACAAGGTGAAATATTGTTTATTTAATAATTACTTGGTGATTAAAAGGTAGGGGGATTATCTACCAAGAAAAGAATAAGGAAATGAATCAAAATGGTGAGTTGCCAAAACAAATTAAATCTTATCAAGAGGTGGCCGAAATTTGCAAGATCATGGAGGGAAAATATTGCTTAAATATTGTATTTTAAATCTTTAAAGTTTTATCTACCCATTAAGTATTTTAGTGAATTAAATAATTGACTAGTTTAGGATTGTAATTATATTGTATGCATGGCTAATTCTTAAATTCAATTTACTAACATGTTAAGTTATAATTTCTTAAATAAAATAAGCCTAGATTAACTTATCTCAATTGTTCATATATTTTAATTTAGGCTTTTGATTAATTATTGAACCTAAAAGAACTTATTTACTACTTAACTCCAATTAATTAATTAAATCCCTAAGCATTATTTTTCATTAAAATAAATTATTATTTATCTTAAATAAATCCTAAGAATATTTTCTTATCATTAAATTTTATCTTAATACTCGAACTCCAGTCCGGCCTCGCTTATTAATCTGAAAAGATGCAACTAAACTACTGCATAAAATGACTCAACAAATTTAAAGAAAAGAATTTAAATCCTCATGCATAAAAAGATCATTTTAATTTAAATAATAGTAATTATGCATGGCTTATACGTAATCTGATTTAACAGGTTCTACAAAAATCATTCTTAGTGTCAAATGATCAAACAACCATTGCTAATGCCAAAGGGATGTGCTTTATCCATGTAAAAATGTTTTAATATCTTGTGAATATATGAGGATTGATGAAGAAATATTTATTCTGGTAAATGTTTAATTTTTCAATGCAAGACAAAATTTTGTCTTTTCAAATCTTTCATCTCAAATTCATCTTTTAAATAATTAGAAATTTTGGTAAGCTCGACTGAATTAACTATTATTTAAGGCAATTGTACCACATGCACTTGGATTGTTTTTATCCATATAATGATTTTTGCAGCTATGGTATGGAGGGTTAAATTCTTTGCTTAAGGTGGTTTAAATCTTTCTGAGATTTTCATGTATATGTCATTATCAAATGAACCATATAAATACGGAAAGACCACAAATGAGTACATTTCTTGGTAGTTGATTCCATGTCTTTGAGAGAAACCTTGGGTTATAAGCCTGGTTTTGTATCTTAAAATTTTTTTCATATTCATTTTTTTTCGTACGATAACATCTTTAGGTTTTTGAAATATGGGTCCAAATACTTTATGTTTCTCTAGAGAATCTTATCGAGTCTGTATAGCCTCATTAAAATTTGGCCAAACTTGCCTTTGTTAAAAATATCTTACAGATTGCGGTTCAGGAACTTCATTACCTTGCTTGATCAAGGGCCACATTAAGAGCGAAAACATTGTCAATTATTGTATTACTTCGATTTTATATTTTACGGGACATCAAAATAATTTGTTGAAATTTCAGAGCTTTAAATTATTATTTCTATTGTACCTTTCTCTTTTGAGATACAGTAGGTCTCTTTTGAAGCAATTGGTCGACCACGCTTTTGGTATTTTTTATATTCATTCCAATTTGAGTGATACATGGTCCTGTAGGGACGTTAATTTTCAATGGAGTGTTCTCTATTTGTATGTGATTTTGTCACATTTTTTTTATTAACAAAAACTGTAGGCAATTGATTTGAAATTATTTGCAAGTGAATTATTATTTCAACCTTTTTATCATAATGATTGTTTCAGGGATCATAAGGAGATAATATTTTCTCATTCCAACAACTCTTTTGTAATTTCTTCACGATACAACTTTTCTTCCCATAGTTCAGGAAACACTGTTTCATCAAAGTGAAAATCTACAAATCTTGTAGTAAACAAGTCACCCGTTAAAAATTTTAAAATATCTAATAATTGATGGTGAATAATATCACACCTAAATTCCAGGTCTACTTTAGGGACCTATTTTGTCCGTTGTGTAGGTGGGATGGGTACTTGTACTGCACAACCAAATACTCAAAGATTGAAAACTTCATGATCTCGACCATTTACTAGTTGCAAATGTGAGTGTTGGTGATAATTAGTTGTTTTCACAGGAACTAGTGAAACATGTATTATGACATGAAGCCAAGCAGAAGATGTTAATTTTGTTTTCATGAGTAGTGGTCTATCAATTAATTGCAACCGCTTAATAAATTCTTCTACGAGGCCATTCTATGTATGGACATGTGAAATTGAATTTTCTACTGAAATCCCGATTGACAAACAATGTTCTTCAAATTCTTGTGATTTGAATTCAGCAACATTATCTACACGAATTGCCTTGATGGAGTAATCAGGAAACTGAGCTCGTAATTCAATAATTTGGCCAAGTAGTATAAAAAAGTTGTATTTCGATATGAAAGCAAATTAACATGTAAGTACCTAGCTGATGCATCAATCAATACTATGAAGTATTGAAATAGTCCAAATGATGGATGTGTTAGCCCACAAATATCTCACTGAGTTCTTTCTAAGAAGATTGAAAATTTCAACATCAACCTTAGTAGATGAATGTCATATATAATTAGTTTTGCTTGTGAACAAGTTGCACATGGAAAATCATAATGTGAAAGAATCTTTTGGTTCTTTAAACGATTTCCACGCGAATTATTTATTATTCTCCTTATCATTGATAACCAAGGATGACCAAGTTGGTTGTCATAATACGAAACTTTTTTTGTCAACAAACTTCTAATTATGACTGTGTTTGCCTCAACTTATTTTATTATTGTGCAATATATCCCAAAAGTTAGTGCATGTGATTTTTAATTTTTTGCTTCAGGATAGATATAATAGACGTAATGAAAAGGTATTCAACATTATTTTCATTCAATGTTTAAATATGATATCTATTTCAGATAATATCAATAAAGGTCAGCAAATTTCTACTAGACTTGCTAGAATATAGTGCATCTTCAATATATAGACTTGTATCATTTGTAAAAATTAATTTTGCTTTTCCATGGCTTTCAAATATTTTATACATATGATATTGTTACAACATTATTTTTAGCTAACTTTATGTAAGGTTCAGGAAATTTAAATTATGTAACCTAGATGAGTGTAATCTAGGATTTTATTTAAACATTTGTTTATTGATTTTTATGCATTTAATGCATAATTACTGCATGATAGGAATCATTTCACGATTATTTTAAAGCTTCACGAATTAGTGTTCTAGTTGCATTTCGCGCTCGGTCAAGGAACGGAGACCGGTGATTATCAGGAAAAATATTTTTACTACATGATTATTTTTAAATATTTAATATGAGGTGTTTAAAGTACGACTTTAAAAAAATGGGCCTTGGTTGGGTATTTATCCCTCGGGTTATATTTTTAGCTATTACGCAAATTTTAACGTTCCGGAGAACTTTTCGAGGGCTAGGACGATATTTTCAAAAACGCACCAAAACGAAATATTTTTCGGGAATATTTTTGTGCTTGTTGGGTTTGATTTAGTGTTTAATGGGCCCAACACCTTTTTTTATCCCTTAATCTTTATTTTTACCCATTAGTTCATCATTAACTATTTTAAAAACCCACTAAGGTAACCCTATACCTAATTCCTCCACTACAAGCCTCCCCCTCCCTCATTAGCAGAATTCCCACGCCACTTTCAGCAGCAAGAACGGCAACCTTCGGCCCCTCCCATTTTCTTGCAAGAAAATAAATCCCCGCTCCTCCGACGTTCATCCTACGCGTTCAAGTTTTTTAGCGTAAAAATATCAAGGCACGTTTGTATTTCCATTTTCTCTTCATACACACCATAAGTATGCTGAATTTTATGAATTTGTATGAAATTTTATGATCTACATCATGCTTACGTTTTTGAATGAGTTTGACATGAAAACCTTGTTGTTTTGAGTTCATCTCACATTTTCTTGTATGGTTGCAAGGAGCTGCTGTTTTTGGGCGTTCTAAGGGCTTCTCAAGGCGTTAAGATCGTGTCTTAAGGCTGGTTTCGAGTTATGGTGTAGATGAGTGAGGGACCGTGTGATTTATGGTTGAGGTATGATCGGTTTGGTGTAGTTCGTGTGTTTGAGTGAAGCTGGTGATTTGATGAGCTATCCCAGGCCGTGAACCAGACCCTGGTGGGTCTTAGTCATAGCCTAGAGTGGTCGCATGTTGTTGGGCTTGGCTTGAGATTTTGTTGGGGTCACGAATTCGAGGAGTGCCGCGGGTGAGGGTTTGAGATGAGTCTCGGCTGTTGGTGTAATGTAGCTGTTATGGGGTTGTGAGTTAGGGTTAAGTAGGTCCAGTAGGGTCCTAAAGTGGGCTAGGAGGGGCTGGTGTGTGGTTGATCCCGTCGGTTGTAGGCTAGGATCGAAAATATGAAAAGTGGGTGTCTAGGGTTTCGGCGGGTGATCGTGCAGATTTTTCCAGCAGCTTGTGGTCATGTTTTAGGGAGTCATGGTGGGCTGGAATGTGAGGTTTAAGGGTTGTTAGAGTGTGGTTTAGGTATGGTAAAAGTTTGGGAAAAATTTGGTTAAGTTTCGGGTCGATTGGTGTTAAAACCGGGACCCCGGTCCAAGTTTTAAAACAAATCGTTTAAGTTTTGTAACGGACTCGAGTTTACGTCTAAGAAATACTTTTAAATATGTTTGGGAAGTTCTAAGGAGTTTGGTAAAATTTGGGTTGAAATTTAGATGTCGAGGGTTAAAATAGTCATTTTGGGTTTCCGGGTGCAAAAGGTTGAGTTTTAGACTTGCCATCACCCTGAACAAAAATTTATCATGTTTTTAAATGTTTATGCATCATGTATATGATTTTTATGTAATTATGAAAATTACGTTGCATACTTGATTTTAAGAAAAGTTTATGTATATGCATGTTTTATTAAGTGATGAATATAATGACATGTTTTTTAAGTAAGGGAGTTGGTTGTGACTAATACGAATACGTTAATACGATGATATGTAAGGCCAAGGCTCAGCGGGCAGGTAATATTGTTGCTGATGTCCCAACCGCCGGGTACAACGGTTACACGTAGATGGATCCATCGACTGACATGATAATACGAATGTCACAGCTGACGAACGGAATTCAAATTAATAAAACGAACATGTGTATGTTGACATGATGATATGTGCTATGATTATTATCATGTTTTGACGGATGACAATTATGCATACGTTTTCCATGATCATGAAATATATGTTGAATACGGTATTTTCCACTTCTGCATGATATGTATATGTATTTGATATCGCAGTTCAGGTGTGTTGAGAGTCCTTAGACTCACTAGGCGTGTGTGTTGCAGGTGAGCATTCGGTTGAGGAGACTGGAGGTGGCGAACTCTGAGTAGGCAAGACTGGATGTGCGCGCATGACCCAAGGACCACACTTTTCACACATCACGTTTTTAGGAGTTTGAGTTGACATGAACATTTTGATACATTGAAATTGATATGGTGATGATTGACGGGATGTTATTTGAGTTATTTTACGTACACGTATTATAGTCGTGTCGGAAATTTTAAACTGCAATATTTTATTTGTCAGCTATTTTTTTTAAAACTGCAGTATTTTATCTGCAAGGAAATTACGATTATTTTTAAATGGCATGCATGAAAAATATTTAAATATTTATTTTTGAAAATGTGAGCCTTTAAAAAAAAGTTCTTTGCATTTTAAATTAGTAGATGTCACAGTTGGTGTCAGAGCAAGGGTCTTGTATAGGGTTGTGCCACCTGCCAGCTTCTGCAGCTCAGTCTTCAAGCCTCGAGTCTGTAAGCTTTAAATGTTTTAAATTTTTTAAATGATTTACTGCTATCACCTAAATGTTTACATGATATATGTTTTACGATGATTTACAGTGCATGTTTAGCTGCTTTGAATTAAGGACTTATTATTTTGAAACACTAGATTAAATTGCATGATGGGTTATGTTTAAAATTAGATTGTATTCAGATATCATGCCTCCCAGACGTGCTCCTAGTGCAGATCGTCAGGATGAGATTCTTGGAGGCGGTAGAGGCCCTCCGGCACCACCACCGCCAAGAGATGCAGCTACCCGAGTACTAGAAGAGATAGCTAGACTTATGGAGCAAGCCCATCAGGCTCAGCAGGCGCCTCGACCGCAGACTGATGTTTATGACCGCTCAACCCAAAGGCGTTCGGGAGTACCACTGATCCATTCTTGGCTGAGGGATGGATTCGATCACTGGAGCTTCATTATGAGTATTTGCAGATGAGAGAAGGCGACCGGGTCAGGTGCGCCATTTATATGCTGAGGGATGACGCATCCTATGGTGGGAGGGAGCTGCTCAAGAAGTGGACTTGGCTAATCTGACGTGGGAAATGTTCAAGGAGATATTCTACGGCAATTATTTCCTTGCTGATGTCAGGGGCCGCCTGACAAGGGAGTTCATGAGTCTCTGACAGGGGACTTATTCGTACCCCTAATCCATTCTTGGCTGATGGATGGATTCGATCACTAGAGCTTCATTATGAATATATGCATATGAGAGATGGCGACCGGGTCAGGTGCGTCATTTATATGCTGAGGGATGATGCATCCTATGGTGGGAGGGAGCTGCCCAAGAAGTGGACTTGGCTAATCTGATGTGGGAAATGTTCAAGGAGATATTCTACGGAAATTATTTCCTTGCTGATGTCAGGGGCCGCCTGACAAGGGATTTCATGAGTCTCCGAAAGGGGACTTATTCGTGGCGGACTTATTCGTGGCGGAGTTTATTCGTGACAAGGGAGTTCATGAGTCCCCACTACTGGAAGGGCATACATGATGCATGCCGAGGAGGCAAAGGCAGAGCCAGATTCCGCTTTGATCACCTGTAACTTTTACGCTTAAGTTTTGTGTTTACCGTTTTGATTGCATTAAGTGATCTGTTTATTATGGGAACTAATTGCTTAAATTACAAACATAGAATGATTAGGGTGCATGTTCTACTTAGTTGACTTTAAGTATTTAATTGCATGATTTGAGAAATTTGAGGACCTAATTGCAAAAAAAAAGAAGAGATATGTATACTTTAAAATACCTAGACACCATTTTTAAAATAAAATGTCAACTACCATTTAAAAATCAAAGGAAAATATTTTAAAGCATAAAATCGTCAAACGTTTTACCAACCTAAAAACATTGTTTGAAAAGTATAGTCCATACTATAACCTCTCAAAAATCTCTCATAACATAAACAAAAGTCGTAAAAATATCTTTAACATAACTTAAAATCATGAATCATAATTAGTGTGGAAAACTAGCGTCGGTCCTCGGGTTATATGCACCTTCAGTCCATCAAAGTCAACCATCAAGACCTTCATTATCATAAACACAATCAATATCACCTGCATCAATCACACCTAGTGAGTCTAAATACTCAACACACCAAAACCTTGATAAAAAGTAATACATATACATATCACATACAAAAGTGAAAAATACTTGTACTTAAAATAACATTTTCATGAAGATGCATAAACTTTAAAATAATAACATATTCGTAAACTTTTTTAATAATGCATAAACTTTAAACAAAAACATTTTCATAATTATGCATCAAGTTTAAACTTAAACATTTCCGTAACCTTTTCATAAACATTTTCGTAAACCTTTTCATAACCTCATAAACATATTTATATGAACATGCATAACATAAACTTCAACCTTTTTTCTTTTCTTCATTCTAAACATGTATCATTTTATCATGATCGTAAACGTTTTTATTATTATTGAATTCAGATCGTTAATTGTGACTTTCCTCAATCCTCAAAAATTCGATGGATCCATCTACATGAAATCACAGTACTGGGCGACGGGAACACCAGCAACACTCTCACCGGTTAACTGGGCCTTGGCCTATCCTCATCGAAATGAAATACGATCGTCGGATTCCCTCTGGGGACTTCTCCGATAAATGGGCTCCCTCTGGGGCATTTTCCCTCACGATATCCTCATTCATATCCTCATATACTCATATCCTCAATAGTCACAATTACTACTCTTCCTTCCACGTTAAAATAATGCATTTAATATCCTTTTTACTTTTAAAAACAAGCATGCAAAATATCTTTTAACGTTATCGTTTCCTCATAAAAATCCATAAATATTTTAAAAGAAACATTTTAACATATAAAAATCCATAAATCTTTTAAATAAACATTTCAACATCATGAACATTTAAAATATGCATTTAAATCATAAACATTTAAAATAACAATTTTAACATATTAAATCGTAACCTTATAAAATAACATTTTGACATAATAAATCATATACATTTAAAATCCATGTCATAAAAATTCATAAACATTTGAAATAATCATATTAGCATGTAAAACAACATTCAGGACACTGCCATGACGTTTACTAATTTCTAGGTATAAAATGACCGATTTACCCCCAGACGTAAAATTTCACGTTTTTGACATTTTTTTAATTTCATTGATTCTAACATGTCCCAAATAATTATTTAAGCTTACGTGAATTTTCTCATATTTTTATTTGGCTTAAATCGATGACTTTTAAATTAATCTTTAAATTTGATGTATTAATGTGTTTTAATCCCGGATTAAACCAAACCTTAATATAAAATTCCCAAATTAAAAAATTAGACTTTTAATAATTATTTGAACTTAAATTTAATTTTTCATAATTTTATTCTGCTTAAAACTAGGCTTTTCGATTAATTCTTTAATTAACATTTCGTGCGGCAATAAAATCTCGGAAAAATCCAAAAATCGTTATTTTGATCCCAAATTTTAAACATAACATTTTTATTGTTTATTTTACCCTTCCAAGTCATTAACCACTCCCGTGAACCAATGAATTCAATTTTAGTCTTAATATTTTTGTTTTTGACACCTAGACGAACACACCGAGCCATCTCTCAGTTTACTCGAGCCACGCCCGAGCCACCTCGAGCCACACCTAGGACCCTACTAACAGCCCAGCCAAAGAACCAGCCCTTGCCCGTTCAAAAACCTTCTGAAACTTACCCCAAAATTCTGCACATGTGTGTGTGTCTCCCATGAACAATAGGACTCCTACCTAGTCTAAGACTCTTCCAGCCCTTAACCACCGAGCCCACATGACCCTAGCCATCCCTGACCAAACCCAGACTCGACCCAAACCAGCCCTTTGTTGGATCTCGATTTTCTACGGGCCCAAACGCAGCGGAAGTTTTAAAATATTTTATTTTATTTTGACAATCAAAATATTTGTTTGAGCACTCGTATGGTTTTACAAATTAAACATACATATGATGTTTAAATCTTTTACCTTTGGTGAACAATTTCACTTGGCTCCAACTACGTCGGTATAAGCGAATGTAGCTCTTGTTGTAAATCTCATGTACGTTCTTCAAATCTTTTCTTCAATCTCCTAATCCGATCCACGACTAGATTACTTGTTCCTCTTCTAACTTGAACTAGAAAGTATAGAAGGATTTTTCGTTGGAGATTAAAATCGAGAGGCGGCATAAATCAAAACTTCTTGGATGGAGGCCGAAAATTTGAAAGAAAAAGGGAGAGCAATTTTCGAAATTATGGTGTCATATGGAGGCTAGGGTTTAAGTCTCCTACTTAAATAAAACCTCCATGACCTAATTACCATAAAATAATACATGGGCCTCTTAATTAATATTAATGGGCTTGGGTAATTAATTGGACTAGTCCAACTAGTTTAATTAATTAATCAAAGTCTATTAAGAACTTTATATATTTAGTGTGTTGGATTTGTACTCCTACAAGCCCATCAAACACATTTCCCACTATATTTAATTTAATATTTAATAAACTCAACTTTTGAGCTTAATAAATTAAATCCATTATAAATTCAACATTTGAACTTAATAATTAAATTATAAATTCAACTCCTTCAATTTATCACATCAAAAATTTAATATTTAATAAACCCAATTTTTGAGTTTAATAAATTAAATTATCAAATTTTATAAATTCAACTCCTTGAATTTATTCTCTCCAAATTTCATAAATTCAACTTCTTGAATTTACTATGGAGTTGAATTTATTTTCTCAAAATTCAATTATCATAAATTCAACTACTTGAATTGTATATATCATAATATAAATTCAACTCCTTGAATTTATTTTCTCAACGGGGACAAAATAATCCAGTACTTGTGTGACCCTCAATGGTTCAGGGATACAGCTAGCCGTGGGTTTACAACTCTTTGTAATTCAGAATAATATTTATTCTTATTCGGGCTTACCCTAGTTAGCCCCATTCGTTTCATCAACACCTTGATTAAGAATGTCAGAACTCATTTCTGATTGCACTCATCGGATCATGGTAAGAGCGTCTAGTAGCATCGCCCCATGATCCACTAGGTATCACTGATAGTGCCTGCAAGAACCACTCGATTATGATTAGCGTACAGTACGGTCTCTTCATCTCACATATCCCGATCGAATCTGCAACCATTGGTTCATTCGAGGGTTGCATAATAATTCGATAACTATGTGATAAATATAATAGTGGCATCTCGTGTACTATTTGAGAACTCTTTCTCTTACGTACATCTCATACTCTGGCCAGAGATTTCATGCACTATTATTTCATCAAATCACATAGGATATCCACACCCGTAGGTGAGCGGTGAATCCCCTACTACAATGCACTGGCTCCTATATGTGTCGCAACTGTACCCAACCTCGCCACCTGATGACTCTCCTGGAGCCGATAAACGTGTCAAAGCACAGCTCTAGCATATAGAGCCTCAGTGTTGTCCCGGGTAGTAAGGACTAATGGTGTACAATCATAACCACGGACTTATCCTCTCGATGAATGATAACCACTTGGAAAGTCCGAGGGAGGGTTGTTCGGTTTAATCATCATATGACTACCCATCTGCATGTTTGGACATCTCCATGCCCTTACCAAGAAACGCAGTACACAACATCACAGATGCTACTCTCGAACTCAAGCGACCTTTATCTCTGTTTTAGGCGGCTGAATCGACTAGGAACGAATTTAGAATATGCAGTGTTTACAAATGAGTTTCAACATCGAATTACGATTCATTTGTATTAAAGCATAATCAAGGACTTTATCTACGCTGGTTGCATGGGTATACAGATAAAGTATAACAAGGCCATAAAAAGTTAAATTATATTAAAATAAAGATTGTTTATTTCACTTGAGTCAATAAATTCCCTAGCCTACCGTTGGCTTGCAGGACATCTACTCTAACAATTTCCCACTTGCCCTAGAGCCAACTATCCTTAATCCCATTGCTTGGCGATGCTTTCAAACAATGGTCCTGGCAAGGGCTTCGTAAAAGGATCAACAACATTATCTGCAAAGGGGAATCTTTCAACTGATATGTCTGCTCTTCCCACTATCTCCCGTATGATGTGGAACTTCCTCAGTACATGTTTGGATCGCTGATAAGACCTTGGTTCCTTTGCTTGCGCAACGGCACCAGTGTTGTCCCAGTACAACGGGACTGGATCAACTCCATTAGGAATAACGCCCAACTCTTGGAAAAAATTCCTCATCCAAACTACCTCTTTTGCTGCAGCAGATACAACAATGTATTCAACTTCAGTGGTAGAATCCGCAACGGTGTCTTGCTTGGAACTTTTCAAAGAGACAGCCGCACCATGAATACAAAGCCAGAGGTTGATTTCGAATCATCTACGTCACATTGGAAGCTAGAATCAGTGTAGCCTTCCAATTTTAATTCTCCACCCCCATAGACCATGAACAAGTTCTCAGTCCTTCTCAAGTACTAAGAATATCTTTCACGGCCTTCCAATCCATTGGACCAGGGTTTGCCTGATATCTGCTTGTGATACTCAGAGCATAAGAAACATTGGGACATGTCGATATCATACCATACATTATACTACCAATGGCTGACGCATATGGAATCCGTGTCATCATCTCTATCGCTTCATCAGTTTTGGGACACATTGCCTTAGATAGAGTAATAACATGACACATTGGTAAGTATCCTCTCTTGGACTCTTCCGTAGAGAATCTTTTTATAATGGTATCGATATTGGTGGCTTGGGTGAGCCCGAGCATCCTCTTTGATCTATCTCTATAGATTTGTATTCCCAATACGTAGGATGCTTCACCCATGTCTTTCATGGAGAATTTACTGGCTAACCATACTTTAGTTGATTGCAATAATCCTACATCATTCCCAATGAGCAGGATATCATCAACATAAAGTACCAGGAATGTCACTGCACTCCCACTAATTTTTTTGTACAAACATGGTTCCTCATGATTCTTAGCAAAACCAAACTCTTTGATGGTGCTATCAAATCTGAGGTTCCAACTCCTTGACGTGTGCTTGAGACCATTTATTGATCTCTGAAGTTTGCATATCTTATGCTCACTTCCCATTGATGTGTATCCCTCGGGTTGAGACATATAAATTTCATTTTTGATGTCTCCATTGAGGAATGCAGTCTTTACATTAATTTGCCATATCTCATAGTCATATTATGCTGCTATGGCTAGTAGTATTCTAATGGACT
Organism: Primulina tabacum; assembly: GCF_025594145.1. Taxonomy (NCBI): domain Eukaryota; kingdom Viridiplantae; phylum Streptophyta; class Magnoliopsida; order Lamiales; family Gesneriaceae; genus Primulina; species Primulina tabacum. The sequence goes on from NC_134551.1 coordinate 29,593,136, forward strand.
TAAACATAGCAACTGGTGAAAAAGTTTTCTCATAGACAACTCCTTGCCTTTGAGTATAACCTTTTCCAAGTAGTCTTACTTTGAAGGTCACTACCTTCCCATCCGTCCCAAGCATTTTTTTGTAGATCCATTTGCATCCTATGGGAACGATTCCCTCAGGTGGATCACTAATGTCCAGACTTAGTTTGAATACATAGAGTCTATTTCTGACTGCATGGCTTCAGGCCATTTAGTAGAATCAGTATCAGATATTGCTTCTTTGAAATTCATTAGATCACATCCAACACAAGACTCATCATGGCCTTTTTCATGAAGAAGCGTATATCTTGCAGGTGGTCTAATAACCCTATCAGACCTTCTAGAAGCTTGTACTTCAACTACTGGTTCATGGGAAATGGGTTAAACTTCTATAGTTGAGGGAGCATCTTGAATTTCTTCAAGTTCTATCATCTTGTCTTTTCTATCTAATAGAAATTCTTTTTCCAAAAAGGTGGTATTTCTTGAAACAAACACTTTTGCTTCATTGGGATGATAGAAATAATATCCAACAGAATTCTTTGGATATCCTATAAAGTAGCACAAAGTGGATCTACTATCCAATTTGTCTCTCACTGTCTGCTTCACTTAAGCAGGACATCCCCATATTCTCATGTAAGAATATTTGGGAGTTTTTCCCATCCATATCTCATATGGCGTTTTATCCACTGCTTTAGTATGCACATTATTCAACAACATTGCCGTAGTTTCGAGCGCAAAGCCCCAAAACGATGTAGGCAATTCAGTGAATCCCATCATGGATCGAACCATGTCCATCAAGGTTCGATTTGGACGTTCAAAAACACCATTCAATTGTGGTGTTGCTGGTGGAGTCCACTGTGAGAAAATCTCATTCTCTTTTAGATAATCCAAAAATTCAGCACTTAAGTATTCTCCTTCTCGATCAGATCGAAGTGCCTTAATACTTCTTTCCAGCTTATTTTCTACTTCAGATCTGAACTCTTTGAACTTTTCAAATGCTTCAGATTTGTGTTTCATCAAATAAACGTACCCATACCTCGAATGGTCATTAGTAAAGGTAATGAAGTAGGAATGCCCATATTTTGTGCTAACATTAGTGGGCCACAAACGTCTGTGTGGATTAAATCTAGTAGACCATGCGCACGTTCCACGTTTCCATCGAATGGAGTCTTGGTAATTTTTCCTTTTAGACAGGACTTACAAGCTTGTGCATCCTTCCTTGGGAAATATGACCTAGTCTAACGTGCCATATTTGTGTGGGATTTGGATCATCTAACTTTATTTTGTTTGTTGTTGAAATCATGTTTACTTGGATATTCATTTATCATTTCCAGAACATTTCTGGCACATATAATTTCTTATGTCCGGACTTCATGCAGTGAAATAAATATGTTCTAACTTTGCGGGCTTTGTAGGCCTTTTAAGTGTCTTTCAGAGTTTGCCTCTTATTGGGATTTTTTTTCTTGTGAGGGGCAGAACATTTCTTTCCCTTATCTTGTGGGCCATTTTTCGTCCGACGAGAGGCCCATTATAAAAACAACGATTTTCTTATTTCATGGTGATATCATAAGTCATAAGCGTATTGACTAGCTCTTCAAGGCTATTATATATCTTATTCAACTTGAAGTTCACCATAACTCCGTCAAATGAGGAAGAGAAAGACAATAAATTGATGTTATCAATTAATTAGTTAGGAATCACATATTCCAGTCCCACCACATTCTCAATAAGCGCAGTCATATGTACACCATGCTCATGGGCTATAGCCCCATCTTGCATGTGTGTAGTCATGAGCTCCTTGAAAGTAGTGTGTATCATCGTATAAGTTTCATGCACCATGCAAATCTTGCACGTGCATTCGAATGTCAGCAACATTCCAAATTTCCTCTAACTGTCCCTACAGTTCATTTGACATAGAAGCGAGCACATCACACTTTAGCTTGCATACTATGGTCCTACCATCTTGCATGCTTTGTAAGTTCAGCAGGACTGACATTTGTGTGTATGTCATTTTCTCCGAATTTAGAACAAGTTTTTCCCAACCAGTCTTGAAAATTAGATTCGGTTAACTTGTTAATAACAAAAAAGATTACGTGACGAAATCGAAAATATACTGATATGGAAACAGAAAAATGGTTGCTGATTATTTTAAAATAATTTTAATATATAAAATATGGATTTTATTTTATAAATCTCCCTCCCACTATTTTGACATTTTCACCACCCTCTAATGAAAAAAGGAAATCGTATTTCCTTAGTGGGCATGTAGAGTCCAATTACCCAATTATAATCCCGAATAATATCAGACAATTATAATTTCTAAAAAGTAGAATCCAATTGCATCCCTGTGCAACCTCCGCATGTTTTGCCTCACGTTTAATAAGGACCTAATAATATGACGCCGTTTATTTTCTCGTGTCAAACCGACCCATCAATATTGAATTGTAGTAGACGGTCGCCATGAGTTCCCCCAATAATATGAGCCGAAGTCATGGGAGTTCCACTCAATTCACATCATATGTCCGGTGGAAGTCACAGCTTTCCGGCGTCCAGGCCTCCCCAATAATATGAGTCAGACACTGTCCGCGGGTAGCGATCAACAATGCAACCACGGTTGATGGAAGGCAAGGAAAAATTAAACTCTTTTAATTTTTACTTTTTCTATTTGATATAAATTTTGAATCATATTCAAAATGAGAGATTTTAATTTTAAAATTATCTCATCATTTTATTTTAAAAATCGCGTGCCACGAGTTTGTATGCTTGCCGGATTCATGCAAGTATATTATCTAATAATATACATGCATGCATACTACTATATATCGCATATATCATAATATGACATTCAACAATAAATAAGGATGATCGATCGCCAACACTATTAGATCCATGTGAGCCAAACATGGATCCAGGTCCAAAACCTAAGTGAATGCAGGGATGCAAATGCAACTATTACAAGAGCTTCAAATATTTTACATGTCTTCATCTCGTTCATCGGGCCCACCATCTTCAAGTCTTGATCTCCCACTATTTTTAATAATTACATTTAAAGAGCCATAGCACATAAGGGATACATCTCATGGGGGTGGGAACGGGCCATAAACCAGGCCCACTTTAATAATATCAAATATTAACAAAACGAATAAAACAGTAAAATATCCTAACATACACCTAACACATTGGTCAAGGCTCTCGATCATCCTTCATGCATTTAATATCAAATATTAACATCAATTAATTAAACAATTTAATTAATTGATAAATCATATATCTAATAATTTTATCACTGACCACCACAATTATTAAAGAATTTAATAAATTAAATAAACTCCTATATTTAATTTTCAATTAAATCAATAATAATTGATTTCTTGTAAAACTCATTTTACCATAAATAATTAAAATCACATTCTAATTATTTATTTTACAAGAAAATTATTAATTTTCTAAAAATCAATTTTCCAAAATAAAAATTGAACCAATTTTCAAAAATATCAATTTTGCCCAAAAATTTGAAAAATCAGAAAATTGCACCATCGGCCCAAACAATTCAAGCCCACCATTCAGCATGCTTCCCGAGACGATCCCGGCCAGCCGCCCGCTGCCCGAACGTTTCAGGCAGTGGCAGCAGCCTGTGCGCGCAGCGTGCGAACGCTCCGCCGCTGCGCGCGCCAGCGCGCTTGCACGCTCCGCCGCTGCGCGCGCCAGCGCGCTTGCACGCCCCGCGCGCCAGCGCGCTTGCACGCCCCGCGCACCAACATCGGCGCAGCGCGCCTGTCCGCAGTGCGCGCGCTGCGTGCGGACGCTTTGCACGCCACGCGCGCGCTGCGTGCGGACGTTCCGCACGCTGCGCGCATGCGGCCACGCGCGGCGCCTGTGAGCAGCGATCTGCCCGGAACAGTTTCGGGTAGATCCGAGAAATAATTTTTTTTTTGTTTTCTGAAAAAACTAATTTTCATTGTGCTACAATTTTTTGAAAAATTTTCTTGTGTGGTTAGAAACAAATTATTCAATATGATTTAAAACCATACGATTTAGAAATTCTGGCTCTGATAACACTGTTGGATCTCGGTTTTCTACGCGCCCAAACGCAGCGGAAGTTTTAAAATATTTTATTTTTTTTTGGCAATCAAAATATTTGTTTGAGAACTCGTATGGTTTTACAAATTAAATATACATTGGATGTTTAAATCTTTTACCTTTGGTGAACAATTTCACTTGGCTCCAACTACGCCGGTATAAGCGAACGTAGCTCTTGTTGTAAATCCCATGTACGTTCTTCAAATCTTTTCTTCAATCTCCTAATCCACTCCACGACTGGATTACTTTTTCCTCTTCTAACTTGCACTAGAAAGTATATAAGGATTTTTTGTTGGAGATTTAAATCGAGAGGCGGCATAAATCAAATCTTCTTTGACGGAGGCCGAAATTTTGAGAGAAAAAAGGAGAGCAATTTTCGAAATTATAGTGTCAAATGGAGGCTAGGGTATAAGTCTCCTGCTTCAACAAAGCCTCCATGACCTAATTACCATAAAATAATACATGGGCCTCTTAATTAATATTAATGGGCTTGGTTAATTAATTGGACTAGTCCAACTAGTTTAATTAATTAATCAAAGTCCATTAAGAACTTTAATTATTTAGTGTGTTGGATTTGTACTCCTATAAGCCCATTAAACACACTTCCCACTATATTTAATTTAATATTTAATAAAATCAACTTTTGAGCTTAATAAATTAAATTCATTATAAATTCAACATTTGAATTTAATAATTAAATTATAAATTTAACTCCTTGAATTTATCACCTCAAAAATTTAATATTTAATAAACCCAACTTTTGAATTTACTAAATTAAATTATCAAATTTTATAAATTTAACTCCTTGAATTTATTCTCTCCAAATTTCATAAATTCAACTTCTTGAATTTACTATGGAGTTAATTCAACTACTTGAATTTATTTTCTCAAAATTCAATTATCATAAATTCAACTACTTGAATTTACTATATCATAATATAAATTCAACTCCTTGAATTTATTCTCTCAACGGGGACAAAATAATCAAGTACTTGTGTGACCCTCAATGGTTCAAGGATAGAGCTAGCCGTGAGTTTACAACTCTTTGTGATTCAGAATAATATTTATTCTTATTCGGGCTTACCCTAGTTAGCCCAATTCTTTTCATCAACACCTTGATTAAGAATGTCAGAACTCATTTCTGATTGCACCCATCGGATCATGGTAAGAGCGTCTAGTAGCATCGCCCCATGATCCTCTAGATATCACTGATATTGCCTGCAAGAACCAGTCGATTATGATTAGCGTACAGTAAGGTCCCTTCATCTCATATATCCCGATTGAATCTTCAACCATTGGTTCATCGAGGGTTGCATAATAATTCGATAACTATGTGATAACTATAATAGTGGCATCTCGTGTACTATTTGAGAACTCTTTCTCTTACGTACATCTCATACTCTGGCCAGAGATTTCATGCACTATTATTTCATCAAATCACATAAGATATCCACACCCGTAGGTGAGCGGTGAATCCCCGACTACAATGCACTGGCTCCTATATGTGTCGCAACTGTACCCAACCTCACCACCTGATGACTCTCCTGAAGCCGATAAATGAGTCAAAGCACAGCTCTAGCATATAGAGCCTCAGTATTGTCCCGGGTCGTAAGGACTAATGGTGTACAATCATAACCACAGACTTATCCTCTCGATGAATGATAACCACTTTGAAAGTCCGAGGGAGGGTTGTTCCGTATAATCATCATATGATTACCCATCTGCATGTTTGGACATCTCCATGCCCTTACCAAGAAACACAGTACACAACATCACAAATGCTAGTCTCGAACTCAAGCGACCTTTATTCCTGTTTTAGGCGGCTGAATCGACTAGGAACGAATTTAGAATATGCAGTGTTTACAAATGAATTTCAACATCGAATTACGATTCATTTGTATTAAAGCATAATCAAGGACTTTATCTATGCTGTTTGCATGGATATACAGATAAGGTATAACAAGACCATAAAAAGTTAAATTATATTAAAATAAAGATTGTTTATTTCACTTGAGTCAATAAATTCCCTAGCCAACCGTTGGCTTGCAGGGCATCAACTCTAACACCCTTACCCTGGAACCTAGCAGCGAACCCAACTGAACACAGCAACAACCTGCACGTGGCTCTCCTCATGGTTCCATCATTCCCTCGAGCCAGCAGCGACCCATGACTCTCCAGCCAGTGCCCCAACCCTTGACCATCTACCTTAGACTCTATAGGACCCACCTGGCTCGTCCCCAGTCCAGCCGCAGGCCCTCTTCTTTCCCGACAAGTTTTTGCGCGTGGCTTGAGGAAGAGTCCCACTTCACGTGGACTCTTCCCCAGCCCATGGCTCGAGCCCTAGCCCTCCTATGACTCTTCCTAGGACCTAACCATGACCCTAGCCAAGCCCCAACCAGCCCTGTCCGAGCCCAGCACCCCATGCACAGTAACGAGCAATTTGAATATTGCACACAAAACTATTCGGTTATTTCCTATTTGTTTCCTACTGATTCCAGCTTGTTTCCAACTATTGTGCAGCAAGGTGTCGTGCATCCTAGGACCCTTATTTCATGTAAAACAATTCATGCTTTAAAATTCATGTTTGATGCAAAAACAAAAATACAACAAACTGCCCCTTGTTTTTCATGCAAAACAATTTTAAATAATTACTATGGTGTGATGGATGAGTAAAAAGGAGAATATGATGTGTCCTTTGCGTTTTAAACACATGAAAACGAAGTGACGATTGAAGAACGATGACAAGGAATGAAGGCTTGAAAAACTCTAGCAATTTGATGTTTTTCCCTTCAAAAAATATGTGTGTGTCGTGACTTGTGTTTGAGAGAAGAGTTTGCGGTGATTGGGGAAAGTGGGCGTAGGAATTTATGGGTTTAGGGTGGGGTTTAGAACTTTAAATACTTAATTATGTTGCTAATAAGATTTAAGCCCGCTAAGTAGGTAATTTAGGTCCATTAGTGCATAATTAAAAATAATTTTGTTTAAAAAAGTTTGTGAATTTATTTGCCGGGTTACTAAAAGCGTTCGCGTTTTTGTTAAAAATTCAACACCGATAAAAATTACGTCCCGACATATAAAATCATCTCAAAACCCCATATTTTCCAAAATAATAAAAAGAATCACATATAATTAAAATAATTAAAAATAATTATTTAATAAAAATATTTTCTATTTTTCAGCCATCGGTCTCCGTTCCTTGATCGCAACTCGAATAACCTTTAAAAATACATTTTAATGCAACCATTTTAAAAAATAAATTTTAAACATGTCAAAATGCACAACATAATTTATTAATGCAATTAAAACATTTATTTACAATATAAAAGAATTTAATAATTGCATGCATGTGGTTAGCGTGGACCTTTAAATTCTCGGGCGTTACAATCCCCCCTCCCCCCCCCCCCCCCCCCCCCCCCCCCCCTCAATTGAATTTCGAGGAGGGGGGATTGTAACGCCCTCCTTGCTACTAAAAGTTTAGACTTAGTTCTGGTATCTCAAAAATCCACGCTTCCGCTGCGCTACTCTGATAAAACTTAAGTTCTAGGATGTCCTTACGTCTCCTTGATCCCAATTAATTTTTCCTTCTAAATCCTTATTTTTGAATTGCAACTTAAAAGACCCATAATGACTTAGTGCTGTTACTATTATAATTTCGAATTTCAAATTTCCTTAAAATTCCCAATATAAAAAGATATTCGTCAACTTATCATATTTTAATCTTAAAATCCCAAACATATCCTCTAACGCTTAGATTTTTCAAGCCTAATATCGATTCATCCTTAAAAACCCTTGATTAACATTCCTTATAACATTATAACTAAGATATCCCAAGGTTTTAAATATTCTTTATAGCACAAATCATCAAAAATTCCTATCAATTAAACCATCAAATTATCCCTTATATCTAAATTAGTCCCCAGTTTCCTTAAAAATTGCAAAATAAATTCTTAATTTTCCCAAAATTATCTCATTGGTCCTTAATTTCGAAAATCCTACGATTAACCCATAAGTTTTTGGCGTTCTTAATTTCTTTCTACGAGTTTCCCATAACATAATTTCAAAATTTTTAAACTTATTTACCTACAAATCAATTCCTATAACCAATCTTTATCTTTCATCAAACTTAAAATCCCAATTTATACATTTTCTTACTTCCAAAGATAAACGCAACCTTCGAATCATTATTACTTATTAATAATTCACAAAAATTAATTCACTAGTAAGCACGATTCATAGTATTTTCTTCGAAAAATCTACGTGTCCCAAAAACATTCATCATATTCATGATTAACTTATGGCCCAAAAATTAGAACGTAAATACTAAAACCCAAAAATCAACACAGTCCAATTCCATCACAAAGCCAACATGCGTTGAAATCAAATAATTTCTTATTTCATATCGTATCACATATAACACTTCTAAAACATATAAAACATATATCCTCATAATGCTATTAAACATGTGACGTAAACATATAATTCATGTAGTCATGCAGGGTAAAAACACATAAATCATATAAAGCATGTAAACTTACAGATTGAGGCTTGACGACTTAGCTTCCCGACGCTGATGGTGGTACAACCCTTTACAGAACCATTGCTCTGATACCAACTGAAACGTCTGCCATTTTTATTGCTTAAAATGTAATAGAATTTTTTTCCTTAACTCGGCCGAACCCTCTCATGTACATAAAAATATTTTTAAAAAATATTTTGCGCCCTTTAAAAACAATAAATCAACCAACTAGTATTTGAAAATTAAAGGAAATAAGACCAACGTAAAATCATCAAATGTTTACCAACCTAAAAATTTGTAAACGTCATGGCAGTGCTCTGAATACTATTTTATATGCTAAATTGATTATTTGAAATGTTTACGAATTTTAACATGTTAATTATGATTTTTAAATGTCTATGGATTTTGATGATTTAAGGATGACATTTAAAAGATATGTTCCATGATTGGTTTCAAAAACAAAAATGATATGTTATGCATGATTTTTTTAAAGTGATTAGAATGTAAAACTTCGAAGGAAGTGAGGTAATTGTGACTATTGAGGACATGAGGATTTGAGGTAAGAATGAGAATATCGTGAGGGAAAAGGCCCCAAAGGGAGCCCATTTATGGGAGAAGACCCCAGAGGGAGCCCGAAGATCGTATTTCCATTCGATGAAGATACGCCAAGGCCTAGTTAACCGGTGAGAGTGTTGCTGGTGTCCCCGCCGTCCAGTACTGTGGTTACATGTAGATGGATCCATCGACTTTTGAGGTTGAGGAAAGTCACAATTAACTATCTGAATTCAATAAAAGGGAAAATGTTTATGTCATGATAAAAAGGTTTTATGTCATGTTTGAGGAAAAAGGAAAAGGTAAAGGTTTATTGTAAATGTCATGAAAATGTTATTTTTACGTAAAGGTATTTTCACTGTTGCTTGTGAATTTTTATACGTATTATTTTTTATAAAGATTATGGTGTGTTGAGTCTTTAGACTCACTAGGTGTGATGAATGCATGTGAGTTTGATGGAGCTCTTGATGGTTGACCTGACTAGACTGAAGGTGCACACAACCCGAGGACCAGCGCTTCTACTTTTTCCTCAATTATGATTTATGATTACGATTTACATTAAAAGATTTTAAGACTATTTATTCATGCTTTTGAGTTGTTTTTGAGAGGATGCTACTTTTTAAGTTTATGGCTTTTTAGGTTGGTAAACATTTGATGATTTTACGTTGGTCTTATTTCATTTAATTTTTAAATACTAGTTGGTTGATTTATTTTTTTAAAAGGGTGCAAAATATTTTTATGTACTTGAGAGGGTTCGGCCGAGTTAAGAAAAAAATTTCTAGTACATTTTAAGTAATAAAAATAGCAGACGTTTCAGATGAAATGTGGTATGTCATTATTGACGTACCAATGAGAATACTGATAGCCAATACTGTTGTGGCCATGACTGATGGTGCATCCCATCATATTGAAAAGCCAAGAGAAGAATGGACAGCAGAGGAAAAAAGAAAAGCAAACTTTGACAATGTGGCCAAAGATATCTTGTACAAAACGTTGGATAAAAATCGCTTTCAGCAAAATAAAGATCTACAAAACTGCAAAAGAAATCTGGGATAAGCTGATCCAGCTCTCGAAGGAAATGAGGAAACCAAAGAGAATAAACTCTCAGTTTTTGTTCAAAAATTCGACAACATCAAAATTAATATTGGTGAATATATGCACGAATATGATGAAAGAATTAGTTGCATAATGAAGGAAAGGTGTATTCAAATAAAGAAGTTGCACTGAAAGTTGTTCGAGGTCTTCCCAAAGAATGGGATGTTAAGACCATGGCCATGCAAGAATCCAATGACCTAAATAAGGTCTAACTTCACGACCTATTTGCTGATCTAAAAGCTTACGAGTTTGAGCAGCTCCATTGATGATGAGGAAGTCAAGTGTTAGATGGCTGATGACACATAACTAGAATCAACCAGTGAGCAGGTATTCGATTTTAGTTCAACTGACTTTACATGCGATGAACTTATTTCTACATTGCATGACATGGTCAACGAGTATCAAAAGCTAGCTCTCTCAGTTGAGAAGGCTAAAGAAAATCAAACTTATCCCAATGACGATAAGACTGCAATTGATGAATCAGTTGAAATGTTGAGTCTTAAACGGGAGATTGCTGACCTGAATGCTGAAAGAAGAATCAATCCATGAATCATCAGTTAATTCTTGAGAATTCAAAGCAAACTGAGATTATTCAGGTATGGAATAAATCATCAGTTGCACTAACTGAAATACAAGATATGAAAAAATCAATTACCGATAAAACCGGTTTAGGCTTTATCAATCATGATGAAACTTCTATCAGTGATACTCAGCCAAAACTGAACATAGGCAAAGGGAAATAAATTCACTTTGTCAAATCAGATGTGGTACAAAAACAACTTGAGTCAAGTAGACCAGTTGAACAACCTATTGAAAATAAGAACAAAGCTACAAGGTATGAAATTTGTTATAGCCCTAAAACTTCAACTGATTCGTGTAGCTGGAAACCTAAAAAGTTCAGCAATAAACACCTGATTTCTCAAAATGGCTATTTCAATTACCCTAACTGTAAGTCAGTTCAGAAAAGATATCTGCTGAACAACCAGTTGAACAAGGCTAAAAGACATATTGTTTCATCTGCACACAACACACACAAGCTGGGAAAAACCATTTGGAACACAGTAATTGGAATGTCAGTTAGACTAAGCCAATTCTTGGTTCCTAAAGAACTAATCAGTTTAGGACCCAAATTGATATGGGTACCAAAATTATTCATTGTGTGTGATTGCAGGGGACAAGTACAAACAAATAATCAATCTGGTATCTGGACAATGGTTGCTCGCGGCTTATGACAGGGAATGGAAATTTGCTATCTCAACTGATCAATTACACTGGTCCAAACATCAGTTTTGGAGACATATCCAAAGGTAAAACTGTAGGTAAGGGTAAGCTTATCAATGGTAACTTTATTATTAAAGATATTTTAATAGTTGAGAATTTGAAGTATAACTTGATAAGCATCAGTCAGTTATGCGACAACAATTTTTCTGCTCAGTTCAGTAGACACACGTGTACAGTTAGAAACTCAATTGATGATATTATCTTAACTGGCAATCGTTGTGGAAACACTTACAAAGTAAGTAGTACTGATCAACCTAATGCACCAGTTTGTTTTATAGCTTCTAAATATTCTAAAAATTGGTTATGGCATAAAAGGTTGAACCACCTCAAGTTTAAGTCTATTGCTTAATTGCGTAATAATGATCTTGTAATTGGTTTGCCCAAAATAGATTTTTCAAAGGATAAAATTTATTCAGCATGTCGGTTTGGTAAGCAAATAAGATCCTCATTTAAAAATAAAGGGAGTAAATCATCTCCCAGATGCTTAGAACTGCTGCATTTGGATCTTTTTTGTAGTGCCCAAAATCAGTACACGTAAAACTCATGCATTTATTTAATTGTTAAATCATTTATTTAAATTTAAAATGATTTTTAGTGATGCATGACCTGTTTAAATTGCATTATTTTAAATTATGTATGTTTAGGTGATGCACGTTAAAATGTTTTCTTGAGTTTCAAGTTTCAGACGATTATTCGATGCGGGACCCAAGAATAGAGACCGCTGACGATTTTGGCAATTTTAAAATATAGTATTTTATTTTAAGTTGAGTTTGGGGCATTTTAAATAAATTATTATGTTTTTAGCATTTTTCGAGTCTAATTGATTTATTTAGTGAGTTTAGAATTTTAAAACATTTAAAGTTTGCTTTGTGCAATTTATTTTGTTAGAAAGGGGAATTTTATAAAATTAGTGTGTAGTTATTTTAATTGAGGATTTTGGTTAAATTAGTGTGGGTTAACCTTTTTATAAGTATTTTTATTAGTTATAATTAGCACTAATTTCTCCTAATTAAAATACACACACACGTTTCACACACTCACACACACTTACACATTTTTACACACAACAAAACACACACCTACATATTTTATTTTCAGATTCTTGAGAGACAAAAACCTAGGGTTCTTGAGAGAAAAGGAGCCGCCCCTTCTCTTCATCTTCCCTAGCAATTTTCGTTAGTTTTCTTCCAAGGAAAACGAGCCACTAATCGTGTTGGATAAACCCTCGCACCATCTCAACTTCGGTATTGCCGTATCGTGAGTTTTAAATATCAAATGCACATATATTCTGTTGTTCCTGCGTCGATCTTGTCATAATATAAATTTTAATGTATTTTGTATGAAATCATGTGAATGTTATGTAGTAGTTTGAGCAGAAAATTTATTAGATGTGTTTTGAAGAAATTTTTAGATCTGAAATTTCAAACTCTATTGTACTTTGAATTACTGTGATTTTTTTGTCGTGATTTTGGGAAAACTTTCAACATACAAATCGTAGAACTTTTTGATATCTTCGATTTGATATAAGTTTCGAAATATTTGGATAAAAATTGAGCGAGTTATGGTGTTTTTCGTGGGACTGCTCAAATTGCATTTTTTTGGAAAATTATGTTATTGATGTATTCTTGAAGTTTATTTGTTGCAGGCTTCATTGGGAACGTTGGGTGACTGCTGCTGCGTTTAAGCATTGTGAGTATGATGTGGGGTTCTTGTTTGGTGCTTCGTCTTAGGTCGATAGGCACTCAGTTGCATTAGAAGTCGTAGAGAGTATTTTAGTGTCAAAATTCATGTTTATGGATTTTGTTGCGTAGTTGTTGTGCGTCGTTGTTTTGGGAACATTTCTTTAAGTTGAATCCTTGTCATAGCGTCCTAAGAGGAGTCTCGTTGCATCGGGTCGAGTCGTTTGAGCGTGACTTTTAAAATTGCATTAAAAATGTGTTATTTTGGGTTGGTTGTGCACAGGATTAGCGCCGCAGCGCTCTCTAGAGAGCGCCGCCGCGCACGTTCTGCGCAAGCCTGGCGCCGCGGCGCTGCCCTTGTGGGGCCGCGGCGCTTGGCCTACGGCATTACTAGCGCCGCGGCGCTAGTACCTAGCGCCTAGGCGCTAGGCAGTGTCGCAGCGCAGCACCGTCCAACTCCTAGGCGCTCGTCCATGATTTTTTTAAAACACTATTTTAGGCTAATGTCTTCTACGTTTTGGGAAATGTTCGCACATCTTTGTAGGATTTGTTTCGGGGTTGAAGTCATGGTTTAGTACAATGATTAAATGAGGTCAAGTCCAGAGTGATTTAGAACGTCATAAGAAAATTGTCATTTTGGGTGGTGAGCAAGATTATTATGTCTAAGTATGTAAATTAGTGCTTGAAATTCATGTTAGCATGTGCAGCAGTGGCCCCAAGCGAAATCCAACGAATTCCTCAACGCCAAGTAAGTATGTTTGATGTGCAAGGAAAATATTTTTAAGTTTTTGAGGTATGCTGAATGTCTTGTGACCAATTTATGTATGGGATTGGAAAGCGATAAAGCATGACCATGGACCAATACAACCCCATTAAAGCATGAACGGGTTTAGATCAGGTTTGGAAAGCGGTAAAGCATGACCAGGGACCAATCTACCCGTTAAAGCATGAACGGGGATCTCATGTATGTGGCAATGGATCTTCCCTGTCAACCCAGTAATGTGTTTTAGTCTAATCAGGCGGTTTATGTTATGGGTCCTTTGCTTTGAAACATACCTCTACGCAAAATGATGAAGTTTACGTATGTTCAAGTATGTACAAGTATGCAATCATGTTTAAGAAAAGTTTCACGTTATGGCACGTCTATGTTATGTATGAAATTTCAAGCTTTTATATGCAAGTTCAAGTTCCAGTATGTACGTTCTATTTTAAAGTTGCATGTGATTTTATTACGTATTACTTGCTACTTAAAGTTTATACGTGTTGAGTCTTTAGACTCACTAGACTTGATCGATGCAGGTGAGGAGGATGTCGAGGAGACTAGGGCTGGGGACCAAGAAGCTGATTTGGACTGAGCAGGAGGCTAGACCCGAGGACCGTCCATGTCCTTTTAAGAATTCATGAAAGTTTCAAATACTCTGATTTCATGTTTGTTTACGATGTTTTTTAACAAGTATTTTCGTTAGCAAAATTCCTTTGGTGACCTTTTATTTCAAATATTTTTTTTGATGGTTGGCAAATGTTTCTAGACGAACAAGACAAGAAAATTTTTTTTTTCCGCAAATTTCAAAGTAGTTTAATAGTATGGTACGCTACAGTTGGTATCAGATCAATGTTCTTGTAAAGGGTTATGCCTACTGCCAGTTGCAAGAAGCTCACAAAGTCATACCTCAAGTCTGTAAGTTTTAATGTTTTGAATTATTTCATGTATTAAGCATTAAGTTAGGATTTCAGAATGTTCATGTTTTAAGTTCAGATTACGTGCATCTTATGCTGCTGATATTATATTCATGCATATTGGGTTTACGTGTTGGGTAAATTGTTGGAACAGTATGCCTCCTATACGCATAATTAACTTAGAAGCAAGGGATGAGGGCAGAGAGGCCCGAGCTGGGGGGTGGGGGGAAGCTCCTCGTCCTCCACCGCCAGATATGTAGGCACAGATGCTTGCTGGCATGACACAGTTCTTTGCACAGTTTGCGGGGAACCAGGCAGCAGTGGATACAGGGGCGAGTCCCAGACCAGAGGCAGTATACGAGAGGTTCAGGTGGATAAGCCCAAAGGAGTTTTCGGGGACCACCGACCCGATGATAGCCGAGGGATGGATTAAATCCATCGAGGTGATTTTTGTCTTTATGGAGTTGCAAGATGAAGATAGGGTTAGGTGTGCCACATTTCTACTGATCGGGGACGCCAGACTGTGGTGGGAGAGCGCATCCGTATCAGTGAATTCGCAGACCCTTTCTTGGGATGGCTTTAAGGAGATATTTTACTCCAAGTACTTCACTGAAGAAGTACGGTATACACTGACCAGGGAATTCATGACGCTGCGACAGGGAGACAGTAGTGTTGCAGAGTTTGCCAGAAAGTTTGAGAGGGGGTGTCACTTTGTGCCCCTGATAGCTAATGATGTTCAGGAAAAGTTGAGGCATTTCATGGATTGGTTGCGGCCGATCTTGCGCCCAGACGTCCGAGTTGCTGGTCCTACTACATATGCAATTGCCATGTCTAGAACTTTGGCGGCAAAACAGGATCAGAGGGATATTGAGGCTAACAGATAGGGCAAGAGGCCCTATCAGGCCCCACAGCAGCTGCAGTAGCATCAACAGCGACCTCCGTTCAAGAAGCCTTTCCAGGGACATCAAGGGAAGAAGCCACATCACGGACCGCCAAAGGCAAGGGTCCAATTCAGCAGCAGAGGGCGCCTCAGAATCCCGGTGATTTTCCAGTGTGTCCTAAGTGCAACAACTAGCACCCGAGGCAATGTTTATATGGGTCAGGCAAGTGCTTTAAATGTGGAGCCAGTGACCACATGCTAAATGACTGCCCACAGTGGAGGCAGCCAACTCAGGGCAGAGTCTTCGCCAACCATGTTCGCCATCCATGCACAGGAGGCGAACCCAGACACGCAATGTTGACTGGTAATTATTTAATTCAGTACAATATTAAACTTTACCTAACATGTTCGTTTCGATTTGGGACTATTAGGATGCTAGTTGGTATTTTTGGTGTCTTTTGTTGCATAAGGTTAATATTACAATTTTTGGGATATGAGCTAGTGTGTTGTGCTAACGTCTCTCAGGAAAGATTTTCATAAAGAGATTAGACACTAAGGCCATGATAGATTCAGGGGCCACTCACTCCTTTATCTCGGAGACATTCACTAATCATTTGGATATCAACTCTATCGGCCTTGACGTGAATTACTCGGTGACAGTCCCATCAGGGGAAGAACTATTAGCTACTAGTGTGATCAGAGATATTGATCTAGAACTGCATGGCCACCTAGTGTATGCCGACCTGATAGTATTGCCGATGCCAGAATTTGACAATATTTTGGGTATGGACTGGCTGACGAAGAACAGAGTCCTGATTGACTTTCAGAAGAGATCAGTGTTGGTCAGACCGATGGGAATGGAGCAGTTTCTATTTGAGCCAGACAGATGGAGAAGTTTCCCCCGCATGATTTCTTGCATGCAGGCGCGGAGACTCATTTCCAAGGGGTGTCAGTCTTTCTTGGCCAGCATCATTTCAACACCTGAAGTGCCCACTCCATCTATATCTGAGGTACGGGTGGTCAGAGAATTCCTTGACGTTTTACCAGACGATGTTACAGGTCTTCCACCAGAGCGAGAAGTGGAGTTTGCAATTGATCTTATGTCAGGCACTGTGCCAATCTCTAAGGCACTGTACCGGTTAGCTCCAGCTGAAATGTTAGAGCTCAAGCAGCAGATTCAGGATTTTCTAGACAAAGAATTCATCGGCCCTAGTTTTTCACCATGGGCGCACCAGTGCTTTTTGTGAAGAAGAAAGACGAGAGCATGAGACTATGCATCGATTACCGAGAGTTGAACAAGGTAATGATCAAGAACAAGTACCCGCTACCTAGGATCGAGGATTTGTTTGATCAGTTGCAGGGAGCTACCGTGTTCTCTAAAATAGACCTTCGATCAGGGTATTATCAGTTGAAAGTAAAGGATGCAGATGTGCACAAGACAGCTCTCAGAACCAGGTTTGGGCATTACGAGTTCTTAATGATGCCATTTGAACTGACGAACGCTCCAGCTATTTTCATGAACCTCATTAACTGAGTATTTCAGCCCGATCTTGATCAGTTCGTCATAGTATTCATTGACGATATTCTTATTTACTCGAAGAACCATGAGGAGCACAGTCAGCATTTGAGCACGGTGTTGCAGGTTTTAGAGAGACATAGATTGTACGCAAAATTCGGTAAGTGTGAATTTTGTTGGAGAAGGTAGCATTTTTGGTTCACATAATTTCTTGTAGAGGCATTGAGGTGGATCCAGCGATGGTAGCAGCAGTCCAGAAATGGGTTCAGCCGAAGAATGCGTCAGAAATCCGTATTTTCCTAGGCTTAGCAGGCTACTACAGGAAGTTTATTCAAGGATTTTCTTCAATAGCAGTGCCACTCACTTCATTGACCAAGAAGAATGCCAAGTTCGTGTGGAGTGATGAATGTCAGAAGAGCTTTGATACTTTGAAGCAAGCTCTTATTCAGCGGCCGTGTTAGCATGCCAGCAGGGCAAGGAGATTTTGTGCTATACACCGATGCATCTAAGCTCGATTTAGGCGCAGTTTTGATGCAGCATGGTGGGGTGATAGCTTATGCTTCCAGACAATTGAAGATGCATGAGAAGAACTACCCGACTCATGATCTTGAGTTAGCTGTCGTGGTCTTTGCGTTGAAGATATGGAGACATTACTTGTACGAAGAGAAATGCCAGATATTTACTGATCACAAGAGTCTCAAGTATGAGTTCACGCAGAAAGAGCTGAACATGAGGACGGTGGTTGGAATTGTAAAGGACTACGATTGTGAAATTAGCTACCATCCGGGGAAAGCTAATGTGGTGGCAGATGCTTTGAGCAGAAAGGTTGCGGTCGTAGCACAGCTGTCAGTGCAGAGATCTCTTCAGTCAGAGATTCAGAGATTTGGGTTAGAGGTTTATCATAAGGGCAGAACTCCTAAGCTGTCTAATCTGACAGTCCAGTCTTCTTTGTTAGACCATATCTGTACAGGCCAGTCTTCAGATGCATAATTACAGAAATGGAGACTGAAGGATGAGGCCAAGGGCAGTGTACATACTCTACACAGTGTCTGATAGTATCGTGAGATACAGAGGTAGAATGATGGTGCCTAGTATTGATTCGAGTAGAGAGGATATTCTGTCAGAGGCACATGCATTTCCGTATTCCATCCATCCTGGAGGTACCAAAATGTACAAGGACTTACAAATTATGTATTGGTGGTCAGGTATGAAGAGAGACATCTGCCGATTAGTGTCTGAATGTCTCACTTGTCAGCATGTGAAGGCAAAGCACCAGAGGCCAGCAGGAATGCTTAAGCCACTACCTATCCTAGAGTGGAAATTGGAGAATATCACCATGGACTTTGTAGTTGGTTTACTCAGGTCAGTCAGAGGATTTAATACTATTTGGGTCATAGTGGATCGACTCACTAAGTCAGCGCACTTCTTGCTAGTGAAGACAACTTTCTCCATGACACAGTATGCGGAGCTCTATATCAGGGAGATAGTTCGATTGCACGGGATCCCAGTTTCTATTGTGTTCGACAGGGACCCGAGGTTTATATCGTCCTTTTTAAAGAGTTTGCAAGCATCCATGGGGACAAAGTTGCTTTTTAGTACAGCTTTTCACCCGCAGACTGATGGCCAGTCTGATCGAGTGATTCAGGTTTTGGAGGATTTATTGCGAGCCTTCATAATCGATTTCCAAGGGGGTTGGGAATCAAAGCTACCTCTAGTGGAGTTTACCTACAACAACAGTTTCCAAGCATCTATAGGTATGGCTCCTTACGAGGCATTATATGGAAGGAAGTGCAGATCGCCGATTCATTGGGATGAAGTCGGTGAAAGAGTAGAACTTGGTCCAGAGATAGTTCAGCAGACTGCAGATGTGGTGGTCAAGATACGAGACAGGATGAAGACCGCCCAGAGTCGTTAAAAGAGTTATGCTGAAAAGAGGAGGAGAGATCTCGAGTTGGCCGTAGGTGTCACGTTTTTATAAAGATGGCACCTATGAAGGGTGTTATGAGGTTTGGTAAAATAGGCAAGCTGAGCCCGAGGTTTATTGGACCGTTTGAGATTCTTGATAGAGTTGGGACACTAGCTTATCGTGTTGCCCTTCCGCCGAATCTGGCCAGCGTACACAATGTGTTCCATGTCTCAATGTTGAGGAAGTACCTAGCTCTAATCCTTCGCATGTTCTGAGCTATGAGCCGTTGCAGCTTGTTCCAGATCAGTCGTATGAGGAAAGACCTGTCAAAATCCTAGACAGACAGGAGCGTAGACTACGGAACAAAGTAACCAAGTTGGTCAAAGTCCGATGGCTAAATCAATCCGTGGAGGAGGCCACTTGGGAGACTGAAGCAGACATGAGGACTCGCTACCCGGAGTTGTTCGGTAATATTTAATTTCGAAGACGAAATTTATATAAGTGGGGGAGGAACAGTAGAGCCCAAAATCAGTACACGTAAAACCCATGCATTTATTTAATTGTTAAATCATTTATTTAAATTTAAAATGATTTTTAGTGATGCATGACCTGTTTAAATTGCATTATTTTAAATTATGTATGTTTAGGTGATGTACATTAAAATGTTTTCTCGAGTTTCATGTTTCAGGCGATTATTCGATGCGGGACCGAGGAATAGAGACCGGTGACGATTTTGGCAATTTTAAAATGTGATATTTTATTTTAAGTTGAGTTTCGGGCATTTTAAATAAATTATTATGTTTTTAGCATTTTTCGAGTCTAATTGATTTATTTAGTGAGTTTAGAATTTTAAAACTTTCGAAGTTGGCTTTGTGCAATTTATTTTGTTAGAAAGGGGAATTTTATAAAATTAGTGTGTAGTTATTTTAATTGAGGAGTTTGGTTAAATTAGTGTGGGTTAACCTTTTTATTAGTTAAATTAGCACTAATTTCTCCTAATTAAAACACACACACACACACGTTTCACACACTCACACACACTTACATATTTTTACACACACCAAAACACACAACACACACCTACACATTTTATTTTTGATTCTTGAGAGACAAAAGCCTAGGGTTCTTGAGAGAAAAGGAGCCGCCCCTTCTCTTCATCTTCTCTAGCAATTTTCGTTAGTTTTCTTCCAAGGAAAACGAGCCACTAATCGTTCCGGATCAAGCCTCGCACCGTCTCCGCTTCGGTATCGCCGTATCGTGAGTTTTAAATATCAAAGGCACGTATATTCTGTTGTTTCTGCATCGATCTTGTCGTAATATAAATTTTAATGTATTTTGTATGAAATCATGTGAACGTTATGTAGTAGTTTGAGCAGAAAATTTATTGGATGTGTTTTGAAGAAATTTTTAGATCTGAAATTTCGAACTCTACTGTACTTTGAATAACTGCGATTTTCGGTCGTGATTTTGGGAAAAATTTCAACATGAAAAATGCAGAACTTTTTGATATCTTCGATTTGATATAAGATTCAAAATATTTAGATAAATATTGAGCTAGTTATGGTGTTTTTCGTGGGACTACTCAAATTGCATATTTCTTGGAAATTTATGTTATTGATGTATTCTTGAATTTTATTTGTTGCAGGCTTCGTTAGGAACGTTGGGTGACTGCTGCTGCATTTAGGAATTGTGAGTATGATGTGGGGTTGTTGTTTGGTGCTTCGTCTCGGGTCGATAGGCACTCAGTTGCATTAGAAGTCGTACAAAGTATTTTGGTGTCAAAATTCATGTTTATGGATTTTGTTGCGTAGTTGTTGTGCGTCGTTGTTTTGGGGACATTTGTTTGAGTTGATTACTTGTCATAGCGTCCTAAGAGGAGTCTCTTTGCATCGGGTCGAGTCGTTTGAGCGTGACTTTTAAAATTTCATTTAAAATGTGTTATTTTGGGTTGGTTATGCACAAGATTAGCGCCGCAGCGCTCGCCAAGGAGCGCCGCTGCGCCCGTTCTGCGGAAGCCTGGCGCCGCGGCGCTGCCCTTGTGGCGCCGCCGCACTTGGCCTATGGCAGTGCTAGTGCCTAGGTGCTAGGCAGTGCCGCAGCGCGGCACCGTCCAGCGCCTAGACGTTCGTCTATGATTTTTTTTAAAACATTATTTTAGGCTCATGCTAAAGAATTTTCGATGTTTAGACTTTTAAGAATATTTGGAACCTTGGGATATCTTGGTTATCGTGTTATAAGGAATGTTAATCAAGGGTTTTTAAGGATGAATATATATTAAGTTTAAAATCTAAGAATTTGAAGTTGTGTTAGGGATTTCAAGATTGAAATTGGATAGGTTGATGAACATTTTGGGTATAAAATAAGGAAAGTAATATACGATAAGCATGGTCATCCATTTTTTAATATTGAGAATTGTAAGAAAAATTGAACTTCGAGATTATAATAGTAACAGCACTAAGTCATTATGGGTTTTTTTAAGTTGCGAATTGCAAAATGATGATTTATAAGGTAAATTTAATTGGGATCAAGGAGACATAAGGACATACAAGAACTAAAGTTTAATCAGAGTAGCGGAGCGGAAGCGTGGATTTTTGGGATACTAGAACTAAGTATAAACTTTGGGTTATTAAGGATAAGCGAATTCGAGGACGAAATTCAATTTAATCGGGGAAGATTGTAACGTCCCGAAAATTTAAAAGTCCACGCCAACCACATGCTCGAGTTGTTAAATTCCTTTGTATTTTAATTAAATGTTTTAATTGCATTAATTAATTTTTTTTGTGCATATTTGCATGTTTAAAATATATTTTTCTACATGGTTGCATTAAAATGTATTTTTTTAAAAGGTTATTCGAGTTGCGATCATGGAACGGAGACCGAGGGCTGAAAAATAGAAAATGTTTTAATTAAATAATTGTTTTTAATTATTTAAAATATGTGTGATGCTTTTTCATATTTTTGAAAATAAGGGGTTTTGAGTTGATTTTATACGCCAGGACTTAATTTTTATCGGTGTTGGTTTTTCCAAAAATACGAACTTATGGGCAACCCGGCTAATAAATTCACAAAATAAAAACTGAATTAAACTCGTATCTGAAATATATTTATATAGTCATTCATTTAGAGATTATAATCATTCAAGCAATGTAGACAAGTGATTTGGAAATATCCACTCAGTCACAATAAAACACAGCCGAACAAATATGATGTTTATTTAAATAAATTTCCTTGTATTTACATCTGAGTACATACATCAGTTGAACAAAAAAGATTACTACAACGGTAGCATATGTTAAACAACATCAGATATCAGTTGGTTTGTGTGACAGAACTGGATATATCATCAACTAGTTGCTTGACTGCTTGAACTGCTGCATCGGTTGCGAGTTCATTTTGCAAGAGAAACGAGTTAAACTGCTTGAACTTGACTTCTTAGCAGACTAACTGGACGAGCAAACTCTGACTAGGCTCAACTGGAATGCAGCTGGTTATTTAATCATCCAACGTCCCAGAATGGATGAGTTTTGTCTGAAGAACAGCTGACCTGGTAGGCTTGCAATTGAAGACTTGTCCAAGGAGCAATTTAGCTGTGCATCTTCGCAGAAGATTCTCAGTCCCCTGCAGGCTAATTAAAACCCCTAAGTAAAGAGTTTTAAGGAAGTGACTACAATATTAGTCGCAGAGCCAATCCTCTCAATTCTTTACCAAAGAGCGACATATAAATATTTTCAATTAGTTTTGAAAATCGTATGAGATACTTTTAAATAGCTTTTAACACTATTTTAAAATAAGATTTTAAAATACAGTTTTCTTCAAATGTTCTTCATAGAACAACCTGCTCTGATACCAATTGAAGGATCGTTTGCTCAGCATCTTTGGGATGCTTCAAACAAAATATTCTCCAATGAGCTCTAATAGATCGTGTTCTAAGAATATTAACACCGATGAATTAAATCGAGTTTGGTTAAAAACCAAGTGGAAGAAACTCGAAGTAATCCTTTGTGAAGAAGACTGTTATATTAGAAAGAATTTTATCTTATGTAAACTGAATAACCGAAAAGGGACAGATTAGTTTTTGCATTCATCAGTTCAGTTATGGTGACAACTTAACTGATGGACATTCTAACAGATCCAAACAGTTTGAAAACAATAGTTAAACAGTTAAATACACAAGATATGTTTATGGATGTTCGGAGACTTCAACTACTCCTACGTCATCATTTCTACCGTCTCGGGTAGGATCCACTAGAAAACTTTGATTTATACAACTCTTTGTACAAACCCACTCAGCTAGGACTTACCCACTGCCTAAACTGAACTCCAAGACTTAGACTGAAGGCAGCACCTTCCATTCAACATTTCTTTAATGTCTATATGAGAAAGACTACATACACAAGTTTAATGTCTTTGTGCAATATTGTATTTGAGTGGTTTGAGAGTTTTTGTGTGTGTGAGAACTGAACAAGGATGTTCTCACACATTGAGGGAAATACGTTTCCAATCTAAGCTTATATATCCGTGAAGAGTTCCCTCGACTGGGCTGAATTCTTCTTTTAAGCTGATATGACTTTGAAGCGTGCCCTTTTCTTTTCTCTCTTGAGTTGTGTATATTTGAGTCTTCACTAATCTTCTCTTTATACAGGCGGGAGAGCTGATCGTAGAGTGAGACTCATTTATTGTATCCATTGCATCTTGAATTTGTTTCTTGGACTTTGTGTCTCGACTTTTCGACTGTCCTTCTGAAACGTTTTGTCTTTAATGAACTGATTCAACGTCTATTATTGTCCTTTGACTGGATAATGGCTTTGTACCTTCACGTACAGCTGGATTCCACTTGAGAGAGTTTGTCTTCATCCATAACTGAAAGATTCTAACTGATGCTTCGAACTGGTCACTTGAACTGATCTTTCAGTTGGACTGGCGAAATCAGTTGACTTGTCAGCTGAACTAATTTTACACTCGTTCAGTTGGACTGATCAGCTGGGTTTCTTCATCAGTTGAACATTTCTTCGGCTGGCCAGGCTTCTGAGGTTCTCCTGCTGAACCACCTATCAATTGGACAATCAGCTGGACTGCTTAATTGACGTAAACAGTTAGACTGATTCATTTTGTGCGATCAGTTAGGTCTTCAATTTGCGATGTAAACATCTTGTGAGTGATCCTAGATGCTGCACACTTAGGTAAATTATTAGTAACATAATTAACAAGTTTTGTTATTATCAAAATCAAGATTGCGAACTTGAAAGTTCCAACACTAATTATTTATGCTTTTTGAGTGGTTTTTGAGAGGATGATACTATTCGAAATATTTGAAAAGGTTATTTTTAGGTTTGGTAAAATGTGAGACGATTCGACGTTTTGAACTATTTTTGGATTTTTCAAATGTTAGTTGGTTTGTTTTATTTTTAAAATAGTGCAAAAATATAAATATTATATATATATATATATGTATATGTTTCAGCCGAAACTAGTAGGTTAAAAATAATTCTAGTACTTTTTAACAAAACGAATAGCAGACATTTCAGTTGGTATCAGAGTAATGGTTCTGTAAAGGCTTGTGCCACCATCAGTGCCGGGAAGCTCAGTCGTCAAGCCTCAAACTTGTAACTTGAAATGCTTTATATGATTTATGTGATGGTACCTACATGTTTACGTGATCTAAACGTTTAAGCTACATGTGCATACACGTTTTGATGTTGATTGACGTTTATGTTTAAGGTTGCATGGCAAATGATTTTTATCCTGCATGGTTGCATAACTTTGTTATGCTTCGTGATTTTTATACGTGTTACGATATGAACTGAGAAATTATTTGATTTGAACGCATGTTGATTTTGTGGTGGAATTGGACTATGTTGAATTTTGGGTTTTTGTATTGACGTTCTACTTTTGGGTCATAAGTTAATCGTGAATATTATAAATTTTTGGGACAGGTAGATTTTCTAAGAAAAATTGATGATTAATGGTTACTAGTTGAATTAATTTTTGGTAATTACCCATAAGTAATAATGATTCGAGGACTGCGATTATCTTTGGAAGTAAGAAAATGTATAAATTGGGATTTTAAGTTTGATGAAAGGTAATATTGGTTATAAGAATTGACTTTTGGGTAAATAATTTTAAATTTATCGAAATTATGTTATGAAAAACCTGTAGAAGAAAATTTTGAATGCCAAGAACTTATGTGTTAATAGTAGGATTTTTGAAACTAAGGACCAATTAGGAAGATTTTTGAGGAAATTAAGAAGTAATTTTGCAATTGTTAAGGAAATTGGGGACTAATTTAGCAATAACCGAGAATTGAATAGGTTAAATGATAAGAATTTTCGTTGTTTAGACTTTTAAGAATATTTGGAACCTTGGGATATCTTGGTTATCGTGTTATAAGGAATGTTAATCAAGGGTTTTTAAGGATGAATAGATATTAAGTTTAAAATCTAAGAATTTGAAGTTGTGTTCGGGATTTCAAGATTGAAATTGGATAGGTTGATGAACATTTTGGGTATAAAATAAGTAAAGTAATATACGATAAGCATGGTCATCCATCTTTTAATATTGAGAATTGTAAGAAAAATTGAACTTCGAGATTATAATAGTAACAGCACTAAGTCATTATGGGTTTTTTTAAGTTGCGAATTGCAAAATGATGATTTATAAGGTAAGTTTAATTGGGATCAAGGAGACGTAAAGACATACTAGAACTGAAGTTTTATCAGAGTAGCGGAGCGGAAGCGTGGATTTTTGGGATAATAGAACTAAGTATAAACTTTGGGTTATCAAGGATAAGCGAAATTCGAGGACGAAATTCAATTTAATGGGGGAAGATTGTAACGTCCTGAAAATTTAAAAGTCCACGCGAACCACATGCTCGAGTTGTTAAATTCATTTGTATTTTAATTAAATATTTTAATTGCATTAATTAATTTTTTTTTGCATATTTGCATGTTTAAAATATATTTTTCTACATGGTTGCATTAAAATGTATTTTTTTAAAAGGTTATTCGAGTTGCGATCGTGGAACGGAGACCGAGGGCTGAAAAATAGAAAATGTTTTAATTAAATAATTGTTTTTAATTATTTAAAATATGAGTGATGATTTTTCATATTTTTGAAAATAAAGGATTTTGAAATGATTTTATACGCCGTGACGTAATTTTAATCGGTGTTGGTTTTTCAACAAAAATACGAACTTATGGGCAACCCGGCTAATAAATTCACAAACTAATTTTTACCAAAACCATTTTTATATTTTAATTAAATCCTAATTAAGACTAATGGGCCTAATTTGTTTGCTTAATAAGCCTAAGCCTTATTTATTGAATTAATTAATATTTAAATAAGTTTAATCACCCGAAACCTTACACAACAACACATGCCTCAAATCTGAATTTCTCTCCCACAAACCCCAACAATTACACGACACAACACACACAACAAATTGAAGAAAATTTCGAAGGTTCAAGGAAGTGTCAAGCCAAGGTCTTGCCCATTCTTCGTAATCGTCAACCAGAAATCGTGCGTTTAAAACGCAAAGGCACGTCATATTCTTCCTTTACTCATCATAACACCATATTATGTATTTATGTTTGAATTGTATGAAAAAAACAAGAGCACCTTGATATATTTTCGTACATGCATCAAAAGTGGATTTTTAAAGCTTGGTTTTGACCCAAAAAACATGATTTACATGTATATAAGGGGCTAACATGATTAGAAATTGAAAAGGGAAGGTTTATGAACATCCTAATATACTAGAAAACACACGAACGGACTGCACATAAGAATAGAACAAAGCTGGACCCAAATTCACGTTGTGATGGCTGTGTTTTCGATTAAGGAGAAAGGTGATGCATGGGGGCAGGTGGCTCAATCGGGTCTAGTGGTTGGGTCCTAGGGGTCATGGTTAGGTCCTAGGAAGGGTCCTAGTATGGCTAGGGCTCGCACTAAGGGGCTGGAGAAGAGTCCTTCCATGAAAGGAGTCTTCCCGTGTAGGTTTAAGAGTGGACGAGAGTTTTCAGCAGGGGGCTTGAGATAGGGTTGGGCTAGGTCATCTAGGATATGGCTTAGGGTGGTCCAAAGAGTTTCAGGAGGGTTCGGGCTTGAGGGAGGCTTGAGCAAGAAGTCCTAGCAGAAGTAGGAAACTAACAGCGCCTAGGAACAGCACAGATGCGCGGCGACTGGTTTCCTGAAACAGGTGGCTTGCGCGCGGGTTATAAGGTCTGGGCTGGTCTGGGTTGGGTCTGGGTATGACCCAGGGTCTTTTAGGGTCATGGTTGTTCAGTGGTGGCTCGGCTGGAAGAGTCCTAGTGGGCTAGGAGTTCATAGGCGTGAGTTCCTTCCATGTACAGATTTTGTGTTTGTTCCAGATGAGTTTGATCGAGCCAGGTCTATATTCAGGGGCTTGGGCTTGGTCAAGAGGGTTCCTAGATGGGTTGGCTTGGGTTTGGCTAGAGGTGGCTCAAGCGTGGCTCGAGTAAATTAGGAGATAGCTCGGTGTGTTCGATAATGTGTCAAAAACGAAAATAATAACAAGAAAAATTTAATCTATGTGTCCACGGGTGTGACTATGGCTTGTAAGGGTAGAATAAATAATAAAAATGCTATGTTGAAAATTTGGGATCAAAATAATGAGTTTTGGATTTATCCGGGATTTTATCGCCGCACGAAACGTTTAATAACGAATTAATTGAAACGCCTAGTTTTATGCTTTATAAAATTATGAAAAATTATATTTAAGCTCAAATAATTATTAAAATTCTAAGTTTAAAATTTTGGAATTTTATATTAAGTTTTGGTTTAATTCGGGATTAAAATGCGGTAATACGTCTTATTTAAAGATTAATTTAAAAGTCATCGATTTATGCTAAATAAAAAGATGAGAAAATTCATGTAAGCTTAAATAATTATTTGGGATATCTTAGAGTCAATGGAATTAGAAAAATTCAAAAACGTGAAATTTTAAGTCTAGGGGTAATACGATCTTTTTACACCTAAAAAATAGTAAATGTCATGGCAGTGTCTTAAATACTGTTTTATATACTAATATGATTATTTTCAATGATTATGGATGTTTATGAATTTTTATATGATAAATTATTATTTTTAAATGTTCATGAATTTTTATGATTTAATTATTTGACATTTAAAAGATATGTTGCATGCTTGTTTTCGAAAATCAAAATGATACGTATATGCATGATTTTTATTAAGTGCTGATAACATGTTGAAGAATGTGAAAGGATTTTGACCCATACGATGATATGTTGGAGATATCGTGAGGGTTATGGTCCCAGTGGGAGCCCGACGATCGTATTTCCTCGGATATGGATATGTATATGAATACGATGATATGTTAATACGTAAGGCCAAGGCCCACTTGACCGGTGAGAGTGTCGCTGGAGTCCCCGCCGCCCAATACTGTGGTTACATGTAGATGGATCCATCGCTTAACACATATACGAACACGATAGTCAAAATCAACAATCTAAATTCAACTCAACACGAACATGAATATGAATATGTATATGATGACGATGATATGTATATGTTTATGATGATATGAAAATGTTTATGTTTAAAGTTAATGCATTAATATGAAAATGTTATTTTAAGTACAAGTATTTTTCACTGTTGTATGTAATCTGTATACTTGCTATTAAGGATATGATGAGACTCACTAGGCGTCATGGATGCAGATGAGTATGATAATATGGTTGAGGGAGGCTTGGATGCCTGATCTGACTGGATTTGAGGTACACATAACCCGAGTACCAACGATTCTACTTTCTGCATTTAAGTTTATGATTTATGTTAAAGATTTTAAAAATATTTATTTATGATTTTTCAGTGGTTTTTGAGAGGATGATACTCTTCGCAATATTTGAAAAGATTATTTTTAGGTTTGATAAAATGTTAGACGATTTGACATTTTGAACTATTTTTGGATTTTTCAAATGTTAGTTGGTTGGTTTTATTTTTAAAATAATGGAAAAATATTATATATATATGTATATGATTCGGCCGAAACTAGTAGGTTAAAAAAATTTAGTACTTTTTAAAAACACGAATAGCAGACGTTTAAGTTAGTATCAGAGCAATGGTTTTGTTAAGTGTTGTGCCACCATCAGTGCCGGGAAGCTCAGTCGTCAAGCCTCAAACTTGTAAGTTGAAATGTTTTATATGGTTTATGTGATGTTACCTACATGTTTACGTGATCTAAACGTTTAAGCTACATGTGCATATACGTTTTGAAGTTGATTGATGTTTATGTTTAAGGATGCATGGCAAATGATTTTTATTTTGCATGGTTTCATAACTTTGTTATGCTAAAATATTATATGCTTCATGATTTTTATACGTGTTACGATATGAAATGAGAAATTATTTGATTTGAACGCATGTTGGTTTTGTGGTGGAATTGGACTATGTTGAATTTTGGGTTTTAGTATTGACGTTCTACTTTTGGGCCATAAGTTAATCGTGAATATTATGAATGTTTTGGGACACGAAGATTTTCTAAGAAAAATTGATCATTCATTGTTACTAGTTTTTGAAATTACCTATAAGTAATAATGATTCGAGGACTGCGATTATCTTTGAAAGTAAGAAAATGTATAAATTGGGATTTCAAGTTTGGTAAAAGATACTATTGGTTATAAGAATTGACTTTTGGGTAAATAATTTTAAATTTATCGAAATTATATTATGGGAAACCTATAGAAGAAAATTAAGAATGCCATGAACTTATGGGTTAATAGTAGGATTTTTTAAATTAAGGACCAATTAGGATAATTTTTGAGGAAATTAAGAAGTAATTTTGCAATTGTTAAGGAAATTGGGGACTAATTTAGCAATAAGCGAGAATTGAATGGGTTAAATGATAAGAATTTTCAATGATTTAGATTTTTAAGAATATTTGGAACTTTGGGATATCTTGGTTATAGTGTTATAAGGAATGTTAATCAAGGGTTTTTAAGGATGAATAAATATGAAGTTTAAAATCTAAGAATTTGAAGTTGTGTTTTGGATTTTATGATTGAAATTTGATAGGTTGATGAACATTTTTGGTATAAAATAGGTTGATTTTATGATTGAAATTTGATAGGTTGATGAACTTTGAAGTTATAATAGTAACAGCACTAAGTCATTATGGGTCTTTTTAAGTTGCAAATTGAAAAACGAGGATTTAGAAGGTAAATTTAATTGGGATCAAGGAGACGTAAGGACATACTAGAACTGAAGTTTTATCAGAGTAACGCAGCGGAAGCGTGGATTTTTGGGATACTAGAACTAAGTATAAACTTTGGGTTATCAAGGATAAGCGAATTTCGAGGATTAAATTCAATTCAAAGAGGAAAGATTGTAACGTTCTGAAAATTTAACAGTCCACGCGAACCACATGCTCGAGTTATTAAATTCCTTTGTATTTTAATTAAATATTTTAATTGCATTAATTATTTATTTTGTGCATATTTGCATGTTTAAAATATATTTTTCTACAAGGTTGCATTAAAATTTATTTTTTTAAAAGGTTATTCGAGTTGCGATCGTAGAACGGAGACCGAGAGCTGAAAAATAGAAAATGTTCTAATTAAAAAATTGTTTTTAATTATTTCAAATATGAGTAATGCTTTTTAAGATTTTTGAAAATAAAGGATTTTGAGGTGATTTTATACGCCAGAACGTAATTTTTATCGGTGTTGGTTTTTCGACAAAAATACGAACTTATGGGCAACCCGGCTAATAAATTCACAAACAAATTTTTACCAAAACCATTTTTAAATTTTAATTAAATACTAATTAAGACTAATGGGCCTAATTTGTTAGCTTAATATTCCTAAGCCTTATTTATTGAATTAATTAGTATTTAAAAAAGTTTAATCACCCCAAACCCGACACAACAACACACGCCTCAAATCTGAATTTCTCTCCCACAAACCCCAACAATTACACGACACAACACACACAACGAATTGAAGAAAATTTCGAAGGTTCAAGGAAGTGTCAAGCCAAGGTCTTGCCCATTCTTCGTAATCGTCAACAAGAAATCGTGCGTTTAAAACGCAAAGGCACGCCATATTCTTCCTTTACACATCATAACACCATATTATGTATCTATGTTTGAAATTGCATGAAAAACAAGAGCACCTTGATATATTTTCGTACATGCATCAAAAGTGGATTTTTAAATCTTGGTTTTGATCCAAAAATCATGATTTACATGTATATAAGGGGCTAACATGATTAGGAATTGAAAAATGAAGGTTTATACACATCCTAATATACTAGAAAACACACGCACGGACTGCACATAAGAATAGAACAAAGCTGGACCCAAATTCACGTTGTGATGGCTGAGTGTTCGGTTAAGGAGAAAGGTAATGCATGGGGCAGGTGGCTCAACCGGGTCTGGTGGTTGGGTCCTAGGGGTCATGGTTAGGTCCTAGGAAGGGCCCTAGTAGGGCTAGGGCTCGCACTAAGGGGCTGGAGAAGAGTCCTTCCATGAAAGGACTCTTCCATGAAAGGACTCTTCCCGTGTAGGTTTAAGAGTGGACGAGAGTTTTCAGAAAGGGGCTCGAGATAGGGTTGGGCTAGGTCATCTAGGATATGGCTTAGGGTGGTCCAGAGAGGTTCAGGATGGTTCGGGCTTGAGGGAGGCTCGAGCAGGAAGTCCTAGCCGAAGTAGGAAACTAACAGTGCCTAGGAACAGCACAGATGCGCGGCTACTGGTTTCGTGAACCAGGTGGCTTGTGCGCGGGTTATAAGGTCTGGGCTGGTCTGGGTTAGGTCTGGGTATGATCCAGGGTCTGTTAGGGTCATGGTGGTTCGGTGGTGACTCGGCTGGAAGAGTCCTAGTGGGCTAGAATTTCATAGGCGTGAGTTCCAACGATGTACTTATTTTGTGTTTGGTTCCATGTGAGTTTGATCGAGCCAGGGCTGGGTTCAGGGGATTGGGCTTGGTCAAGAGGGTTCATCGATGGGTTGGCTAGGGTTCGGTTCGAGGTGGCTCAAGCGTGGCTCGAGAAATTTAGGAGATGGCTCGGTGTGTTCGATAATGTGTCAAAAACGAAAATAATAAGTAGAAAAATTTAATCCATGGGTCCATGGGTGTGACTCATGACTTGTAAGGTTAGAATAAATACAAAAAATGCTATGTTTCAAATTTGGGATCAAAATAATGAGTTTGGATTTATTCGGGATTTTATCGACGCACGAAACGTTTAATAACAAATTAATTGAAACGCCTAGTTTTAAGGTTTATAAAATTATGAAAAATTATATTTAAGCTCAAATAATTATTAAAAGTCTAAGTTTAAAAGGTTGGAATTTTATATTAAGTTTGGTTTAATTCGGGATTAAAACGCGGTAATACGTCTTATTTAAAGATTAATTTAAAAGTCATCAATTTAAGCTAAATAAAAACATGAGAAATTTCAGGTAAGCATAAATAATTATTTGGGACATGTTAGAGTCAATGGAAATAGAAAAAGTCAAAAACATGAAATTTTAAGTCCAGGGGTAAAACGTTCTTTTTACACCTAAAAATTAGTAATTGTCATGGAAGTGCCTTAAATGCTGTTTTATATACTAATTTGATTATTTTCAATGATTGTCAATGTTTATGAATTTTTATATGATAAATTATTATTTTTAAATGTTCATGGATTTTTATGATTTAATTATTGGACATTTAAAAAGATATGTTGTATGCTTGGTTTCGAAAATCAAAATGATACGTATATGCATGATTTTTATTAAGTGATGATAGCATGTTGAAGGATGTGAAGGGATTTTGACTAATACGATGATATGTTGGAGATATCGTGAGGGTTATGGTCCCAGTGGGAGCCTGACGATCGTATTTCCTTTGATACGTATATGAATATGAATATGATGATATGTTAATACGTAAGGCCAAGGCCCAGTTGACCGGAGAGAGTGTTGTTGGTGTCCCTGCCGCCCAATACTGTGGTTACATGTAGATGGATCCATCGCCTAACACGTATACGAACACGAAAGTCAAAATCAACAATCTGAATTCAACTCAACACGAACATGAATATTAATATGTATATGATGATGATGATATTTATATGTTTATGATGATATGAAAATGTTTATGTTTAAAGTTAATGCATTAATATGAAAATGTTATTTTAACTACAAGTATTTTTCACTGTTGTATGTAATCTGTATACTTGCTATTAAGGATATGATGAGACTCGCTAGGTGTCATGGATGCAGGTGAGTATGATAATATGGTTGAGGGAGGCTTGGATCCCTGATCTGACTGAATTTGAGGTGCACATAACCCGAGTACCAGCGCTTCTACTTTCTGCATTTAAGTTTACGATTTATGTTAAAGATTTTAAGAATATTTATTTATGCTTTTTCTGTGATTTTTTAGAGGATGATACTCTTCGCAATATTTTAAAAGATTCTTTTTAGGTTTGATAAAATGTTAGACGATTTGACGTTTTGAACTATTTTAGGATTTTTCAAATGTTAGTTGGTTGGTTTTATTTTTAAAATGGTGTAAAAATATTATACATATATATGCATATGATTCGGCCGAAACTAGTAGGTTAAAAAAAATTCTAGTACTTTTTAAGAAAACGAATAGCAGACGTTTCAGTTAGTATCAGAGCAATAGTTATGTTAAGGGTTGTGCTACCATCAGTGCCGGGAAGCTCAGTCGTCAAGCCTAAAACTTGTAAGTTGAAATGTTTTATATGGTTTATGTGATGTTACCTACATGTTTACGTGATCTAAACGTTTAAGCTACATGTGCATATACGTTTTGAAGTTGATTGACGTTTATGTTTAAGGTTGCATGGCAAATGATTTTTATTTTGCATGGTTGCATAACTTTGTTATGCTAAAAGATTATATGCTTCATGATTTTTATACGTGTTACGATATGAAATGAGAAATTATTTGATTTGAACGCATGTTGGTTTGTTGGTGGAATTGGACTATGTTGAATTTTGGGTTTTAGTATTGACGTTCTACTTTTGAGCCATAAGTTAATCGTGAATATTATGAATACTTTGGGACACGAAGATTATCTAAGAAAAAATGATCATTCCTGTATACTAGTTTTGGGAATTACCCATAGGTAATAATGATTCGAGGACTGCGATTATATTTGGAAGTAAGAAAATGTATAAATTGAGATTTTAAATTTGATGAAAGTTAATATTGGTTATAGGAATTGAATTTTAGGTAAATAATTTTAAATTTATCAAAATTATGTTATGGGAAACATGTAGAAGAAATGTAATGCCCGAGAATTTAATCCTACTAATCTGTAGTTATTGATTTATAATTTGATATGATTATGAAAGGATTAATCGGGACACGATTTGATTCCGCATGAAAAGATATAAGTGCGAGGACAGTGCCTTTCGCGCACATGCGCCACATGAGACGCGCACATGCGCGAAACGGGCAGAGGTCTCGCGCATATGCACGGTAGGTGTGCGCGCATATGCGCGATTTGTGCGAGGGTTCAAAGTCAACTCCAGAGAAGTGGGCGCACATGCGCGACGTGGAGCGCGCACATGCGCGACGTGTCCAGAGAGCCTCGCGCATCTGCGCGGAAGATGGACGCGCATATGCGCGAGTTGCCAAGGGCCGAAACCAGTAGGTCTCGCGCATATGCGCCAGTGGATGTCGCGCATATGCGCGAGGCATGCAAAAGGGGAAATTGACACTTGGTCTATCATACATCGTGGGTATATATATATACATATAAGAATGGGGGACGTAAGTTTTGTTACGTTTTGATATGTTTTGAAAATATGATGTTGTAGGAATTTGGTATGATTCATATATGATGTTCTTGACATGTTAGACATAATAGAATCGAAGTCAGATTGAAAAACAGACTGATTATGGAATTGTTATGATTTTCTGATTATATTGATTTGAAATCGGACAAATTTGGATTATGAATGAATTACAGACTGTATCGGATATGAGTTATGATTTGTAATTGATGTCTGTTGATATGGTATTGACGGGGATACTGAGATTGTGCCGTTATGCCGTGAATTGAATTAAATCCAGATTAATCAGATTCAGTGTTGAATTGAGAATGGAATATTGAGATTATGATTCTCGATATGTCGTTTCAGATTACAGAGACAGTCTTGAGTTCAGAAATGATATTGCTTCAGACCGAGACTACAAACGAAAGGTTTAATTCAATGTGGTACCGGGAGATCGACTCGAGTATAGTATGATATAATTGAGTTTCCCTAAATCACATACTTCTTATTACTATATTCATTGATTTGACTTGATATGCTTGTTCTACGAATGTATAGAAAGCAGGTATTAGTCGAGTGATCTTGTGACAGAAGTGCCTGATAGTGGTGGGATCGCCACGGGCACGTTGCACGATGTTACAAGATAGTAAATTGGCGAAAGTGCCAAAGTCTATTATGTACAGGTCACCGGACGATTGGCAATCGATGTGGATAGAATTTGAGTTTCTTCTATTAGTGGTGATCGACACTATATCGATGTGGATAGAATTGGAGTTTCTTCTATTACTGGTGATCGATACCATATCGATGTGAATAGAGTTGGAGTTTCTTCTATTACTGGTGATCGATATGGAATGCCAACGTCTGGAAATCGGGATCTCTAGACTAGGATTGAGTCTATTCTGAAACGTGGAGTCACGAGTCTGATTGGCGATTTTATATTGATTATGTGTCTGATTTTGTTACATGTTACTGATATTTGTTAAATGTATTACATGCTATTACATTGTTGATATAACTACATGTTTCGTTGATTTATACTGGGATTTATTTCTCACCGGAGTTATCCGGCTTTTGTCGTGTTTGTATGTGTGCATGACAACAGGTGGGACAGGTTCAGGGTTGAGGAGATGAAGATAGAGCGCGATTAGAGTGGAGACTACGGACTTTGATCTGAGATAGGGTTTGGACACTTGACATTTAGTTGTTAAACCTTAGTTGAATGATTGTATACATAGTACCAGACTTGTACTTTTAATAAACTGATATGTATATTTGCATGTATTCCATTACGTTCCGCAATTTAAAAAAAAATATTTAGACCCTATTTATTATAATTGATTAAATTGTCCTAATGATGATTAAGAATATGATTAGCGTCCGGGTCCCCACAACAGGTGGTATCAGAGCGATAGATCCTTTAGATTGAGATATGAACTAGGGAGCGGGGTAGAAGGTGTGTTGTTTTCGCTTTTGATTGCTAGCATGATTTACTGCTTTATAATGCATGTTTATCTGTTTATCTGTCTTGATTTGAAAACATGTGTTATTGAGAATGAATCAGCACCGATTCTGGATCAGCAGTAAGATGATCGGAGGAGGACTGAAACATATTTGTGTATTTGGTTGCTAACCCTTTTGATTATCAGATATGCCTCCGAGAAGAATACCAGAACAGGGTAGTACTTCGAATCCTCCAATGGACGTTACAGCCATTCCTATGGAGACATTATTGAAAAGGTTTCAGTCGTTCCATCCACCAACTCTGAAGGTACTCCTCTCATCAGTATAGTCCAAGGACTCAAACAGCATCTCTATATCATCTAGCCAACTCTCGCAATCCACTGAGAATTCAGTGGATTGCGAGAGTATTCTCAGTGGATTGCGAGAGTTGGCTAGATGATATAGAGATGTTGTTTGAGTCCTTGGACTATAATGATGAGAGGAGAGTGAAACTGATAGGGCACCAGTTGCATGATGTGGCAAAGAACTGGTGGATTACTACAAAGCGGGCCTTGGAACATCGAGGTACGACTATCACCTGGGAATATCTTTAGAACTGAATTCTATCAGAGATTCTTTCCAGTGTCATACAGGAAGGATAAGGGAGTGGGGTTTGCAAACTTGAGACAGGGCCAGCTAAACATTGAGGAATATGTGACTAAATTTTCTACTCTGTTGCAATTTGCTCCACATGTGGCCGAGAATGAAGAAGCTATTGCGGATTAGTTTATCAATGGTTTGAATCCCGAGATTTTTACATTGGTGAACACAGGACGACCAAATAATTTTACTGA
This sequence comes from Primulina tabacum, assembly GCF_025594145.1. Classification (NCBI taxonomy): domain Eukaryota; kingdom Viridiplantae; phylum Streptophyta; class Magnoliopsida; order Lamiales; family Gesneriaceae; genus Primulina; species Primulina tabacum. The sequence goes on from NC_134551.1 coordinate 29,630,406, forward strand.
TGCCCTGAACCGAGCCAAGGGAGCCAAAGCCGGTCTGATAAGACAGAGAGGAGCTTCGTTTGTGCTACAAGCACCGATACCACAACAACCACCTCCTCGGTTTGAAAGTGGCAGCAGTAATGGCGGAAAGAAGGATTTCTTGAAAGCTAGAGGAAAGCAATTCAAGAAGTCAGGAAGTAGTTCTTCTAGCTCTGGGAGTCCTCGACAAAGCCAGAGTTATACAGGATCCTATTGTAGAACTTGTGGAGGGAAGCATTCCACTGAGCAGTGCCGAGGAGTGTTCGGCAGTTGCCGTATTTGTAGGCAACGGGGACATTTTGCCAGAGTGTTCCCACAGAGAGACTGTCAGAGAACACAGGGTGCTGAATCATCTGGATCAGCGGCACAGACTAACCGACGATCAGCCGCTGTTCATTCTTTCCAGTCAGCACCGTCTACTCAGTCACAGCAGAGGCCAGGAGGAAGCAAGAAAGTGAGCCAGCCTCCGAGACAGCATGCTAGAGTATTCTCTTTGACTGAGGAGCAAGCACATGAGGCACCTGACAATGTTGTTGCAGGTAACTGTTTTATTTTTGGTTATCCTACATATATATTGATAGATACTGGTGCATCACATACATTTATATCTGAGCGATTTGCTTTGATGCATTCTTTGCCTATTGAGTCATTGTCTGCGGTAGTGTCTGTCTCTTCTCCGTTGGGGACATGTTTGATATCAGTGAAGTCTGTTAAACATTGTATACTACAGTATGATGGGCATGAAATTGAGTTATACTGTATTGTGCTTGGGTTGTTTGATTTTGACTGTATTATCGGTATTGATATGTTGACCAAGTAAAGAGCTACTGTCGATTGTTTCCACAAGATTGTGAGATTCAGACCTGAGATGGCTGATGAGTGGAAATTCTATGGTAAGGGTTCTCGATCTAGAATTCCTTTGATATCCGTATTGTCTATGACTCGATTGTTACAGAAAGGAGCGGAAGGATTCCTTATCTATTCAGTTGATTTACTGAAATCGAGTCCATCATTAGCGGATTTGCTAATGGTGTGTGAGTTTGCTGATGTCTTTCCAGATGAGATTCCTAGTTTGCCTCCGATTCGAGAGATAGACTTTAGCATTGAGTTGATGCCAGGTACAGTTCCGATTTTGAGGGCTCCGTACAGAATGGCACTGATTGAGTTCAAAGAATTGAAAGAAAAGTTGGAGGATTTACTGGCCAAGGGGTATATTAGACCGAGTGTGTCTCCTTGGGGTGCTCCAGTACTGTTTGTTCGAAATAAAGATGGCTCAATGAGACTCTGTTTCGATTACCGGCTACTGAACAAAGCAACGGTAAAGAATAAATATCCCTTGCCTCGCATTGATGATTTGTTTGATCAGTTGCAGGGTTCATCCATATATTCCAAGATCGATTTGAGATTTGGATACCATCTACTGAGAGTCAGGGATTCTGATATCCCGAAAACCTCATTTAGAACCAGGTATGGACACTATGAATTTATTGTCATGCCATTTGGTTTGACGAATGCACCGGCGGTATTTATGGGGTTGATGAACCGCATATTTCAGAGATATCTGGATGATTTTGTTATCATATTCATTGATGATATCTTGATTTATTCAAAGAATATGAATGAGCATGCTAATCATCTGAGAACTGTGTTGAAAATTTTGAGGGCTAAGAAATTGTATGCTAAACTGTCGAAATGTGAGTTTTTGTTGAGACAGGTAGTATTTCTAGGACATATTATATCCAGAGACGGTATAGCTGTTGATCCCAGTAAGGTTGAGGCAGTGATTTCTTGGCCGAGACCGATGTCAGTGCTCGAGATTCGCAGTTTTATGGGTTTGGCAGGATATTATCGTCGATTCATCAAAGGTTTTTCTAGTATTGCCAAACTGATTACACAGTTGACTCAGAAGAATGCTCCATTTGTTTGGTCTAAGGAATGTGAGACCAGTTTTCTTGAATTAAAGAAAAGACTGACCAGTGCACCGATATTGACTATTCCCTCAGGTACTGGTGATTTTGTGGTTTATTGTGATTCATCTCATCGAGGATTGGGTTGTATTCTGATGCAACGAGGGCATGTTATTGCGTATGCCTCGAGACAGCTGAAACCACATGAAACTCGTTACCCAATTCATGATCTTGAATTGGCGGCCATTGTCTTTGCTTTGAAGATATGCGACATTATCTGTACGGTGAAAAATTTGAGATATATTCTGATCACAAAAGCTTGAAATATCTGTTTTCACAGTCTGAATTGAATATGAGGCAGCGAAGATGGCTGGATTTACTGAAATATTTTGATTGTGAAATCAAGTATTATCCGGGAAAATATAATGCAACAGCAGATGCACTGAGTCGAAATGTATGTTCTTTATCCTTGTCGACGATTGGTGTTTCCAATTTGATAGAAGATTGTTGTTTGTCTAGATTAGCCTTTGAAACAGATTGTCAGCCTCTGAGATTATGTGCAATTCGAGTTGAACCAGAATTGATATTGAAAATCAAAGAGGCACAAAAAGTTGATCAGAACGTACAGAATTCGATTGCAATGGTCAGAGCTGGTCATCAATCGGAATATCAGGTTCGTGACGGTGTTTTGTATGTGAATAATCGTATTGTTGTGCCAAATGTTTCAGAATTAAGACAACGAATACTGACAGAAGCGCATAACAGTCGTTTTAGCATTCATCCTGGTGGCAGGAAAATGTATAATGATTTGAAGACACAGTATTGGTGGAAACAGATGAAATCTGATGTTATTTAATTTGTAGCCAATTGTATGAATTGCCAACAGGTGAAAGCTGAAAGAAAGAAACCAGGAGGATTGTTACAGAGTTTATCGATTCCTGAATGGAAATGGGATCACATTTCCATGGATTTTGTGACACAGTTACCGAGGTCCTCCCGAGGTTGTGATGCGATTTGGGTCGTGATTGATCGATTGACCAAATCTGCATGTTTTACTCCATACAAAATGACATACAGATATGACCAGATGGCCGATATTTATGTCCGAGAAGTGGTTAGATTGCACGGAGTGCCGAAGTCAATTGTTTCAGACCGTGATCCTCGGTTTACTTCGCACTTCTGGCAGAGTTTGCAGCAGGCTCTCGGTACGAAGTTACATCTGAGTACCGCATATCACCCCCAGACAGACGGACAGTCAGAACGGACGATTCAGACATTGGAGGATATGCTGAGAGCAGTAGTGCTTGACTTTGGCACTAATTGGCAAGATGCATTGCCTCTTTGCGAGTTTTCATACAACAATAGCTATCAGACGAGTATTTAAATGGCTCCATTCGAGGCGTTGTACGGAAAGAAATGCAGATCCCCTCTTTATTGGGATGATATCTCTGAAGTTCCGGAGACTGGACCTGATATGATCAGAGATATGACTGAAAAAGTGAAACTGATTCAGAAAAGAATGAAGGCAGCACAGGACAGACAAGCCAAATATGCCAACATTCGACGTAGACCGTTGGTATTTGAGGCAGGAGACAGAGTATTTTTGAAAATTTCACCTTTCCGAGGAGTTGTCAGATTTGGCAAGAAAGGAAAGTTGTCTCCACGATACGTTGGTCCATATAAAATTCTCGAGAAGATAGGAGATCGTGCCTATCGACTCGCATTACCGCCTTCATTATAAGGGATATATGATGTCTTCCATATATCTATGCTGCGGAAGTATCTCCCCGATGAATCTCATATTATGCAGCCAGACGAGACCGAGCTGGATGAGACATTGAGTTATGTCGAGAAACCGATTCGGATATTGATCGTAAAGAAAAACAGCTCAGAACAAAGAGAATTCCTCTTGTGAAAGCTCAATGGACTCGTCATGGCATTGAAGAAGATACTTGGGAAATTGAATCAGAAATGAGACATGAATTCCCAGCATTGTTTCACTGATGTAAGTTTCTATTCCGTTTCTATTACATTCCTTCTTATTGATATGATAGATTGCCTATGATTTCGGAACGAAATCGTATCTTAGGAGAGGAGAAATGTAATGCCCGAGAATTTAATCCTAGTAATCTGTAATTATTGATTTATAATTTGATATGATTATGAGAGGATTAATCGGGACACATTTTGATTCAGCATGAAAAGATGTAAGTGCGAGGACAGTGCCTTTAGCGCACATGCGCGACATGAGACTCGCACATGCGCGAAACGGGCAGAGGTTCTCGCGCATATGCGCGGTGGGTGTGCGCGCATATGCGCCAGTTGTGCGAGGGTTCAAAGTCAACTCCAGAGAAGTGGGCACACATGCGCGACGGGGAGCGCGCACATGCGCGAGATGTCCAGAGAGCCTCGCGCATATGCGCGGAAGATGGACGCGCATATGCGCGAGTTGCCAAGGGCCGAAACCAGTAGGTCTCGCGCATATGCGCCAGTGGATGTCGCGCATATGCGCGAGGCATGCAAAAGGGGAAATTGACACTTGGTCTATCATACATCGTGGGTATATATATATACATATAAGAATTGTTTTCATCCTTGAGAATCAGAAAAAGGAAGGAACGAAGGGTTCAGAGCAATTTTCCAATTCATGATTTTAGAATTCAGTTTGTGAGAAATCCGGCTGATCGATTTAGAATCCGACTTCAGTACTGTGTTCCTATCAACGTAGGCTACCACGGGACGTAATTTTTGTTACGTTTTGATATGTTTTGAAAATATGATGTTGTAGGAATTTGATATGATTCATATATGATGTTCTTGACATGTTAGACATCATAGAATTGAAGTCAGATTGAAAAAAAGACTGATTATGGAATTGTTATGATTTTCTAATTATATTGATTTGAAATCGGACATATTTGATTATGAATGAATTATAGACTGTATCGGATATGAGTTATGATTTGTAATTGATATCTGTTGATATGGTATTGAAGAGGATACTGAGATTGTGCCGTTATGCCGTGAATTGAATTAAATCCGGATTAATCAGATTCAGTGTTGAATTGAGAATGGAATATTGATATTATGATTCTCGATATGTCGTTTCAGATTTACAGAGACAGTCTTGTGTTCAAAACTGATATTGCTTCAGACCGAGACTACAAACGAAATTTATAAGTCAATGTGGTACCGGGAGATCGACTTGAGTATAGTATGATATACTTGAGTTTTCCTAAATCACATACTTCTTATTACTATGTTCATTGATTTTACTTTATATGCTTGTTCTATGAAAGTATAGAAAGCAGGTATTAGTCGAGTGATCTTGTGACAGAAGTGCCTAATAGTGGTGGGATCGCCACGGGCACGTTGCACGATGTGACAAGATAGTAAATTGGCGAAAGTGCCAAAGTCTATTATGTACAGGTCACCGGACGATTGGCAATCGATGTGGATAGAATTTGAGTTTCTTCTATTAGTGGTGATCGACACTATATCGATGTGGATAAAATTGGAGTTTCTTCTATTACTGGTGATCGATACCATATCGATGTGGATAGAATTGGAGTTTCTTCTATTACTGGTGATCGATATGGAATGCCAACGTCTGGAAACCGGGATCCCTAGACTAGGATTAAGTCTAGTCTAAAACGTGGAGTCACGAGTCTGATTGGCGATTTTATATTGATTATGTTTCTGATTTTGTTACATGTTACTGATATTTGTTACATGTTTTACATGCTTTTACATTCTTGATATAACTGCATGTTTCGTTGATTTATACTGGGATTTATTTCTCACCGGAGTTATCCGGCTTTTGTCGTGTTCTTATGTGTGCATGACAACAGGTGTGACAGATTCAGGGTCGAGGAGATGAAGATAGAGCGTGATTAGAGTGGAGACTACGGACTTTGATCTGAGATAGGGTTTGGACACTTGACATTTAGTTGTTAAACCTTAGTTGAATGATTGTATACATAGTACCAGACTCGTACTTTTAATATACTGAGATGTATATTTGCATGTATTCCATTACGTTCCGCAATTTAAAAAAAAAAATTTAGACTCTTTTTATTGTAATTGATTAAATTGTCCTAATGATGATTAAGAATATGATTAGCGTCCGGGTCCCCACAAGAAAATTAAGAATGCCAAGAACTTATGGGTTAATAGTAGGATATTTGAAGTTAAGGACCAATTAAGATAATTTTTGAGGAAATTAAGAAGTAATTTTGCAATTGTTAAGGAAATTGGAGACTAATTTAGCAATAAGCGAGAATTGAATGGGTTAAATGATAAGAATTTTCGATGATTTAGACTTTTAAGAATATTTAGAACCTTGGGATATCTTGGCTATAGAGTTATAAGGAATGTTAATCAAGGGTTTTTAGGATGAATAGATATGAAGTTTAAAATCTAAAAATTTGAAGTTGTGTTTGGGATTTTAAGATTGAAATTGGATAGGTTGATGAAAATTTTGAGTATAAAATAAAGAAAGTAATATACGATAAGTATGGTCATCCATCTTTTAATATTGAGAATTATAAAAAAAATTGAACTTCGAGATTATAATAGTAACAGCACTAAGTCTGTATGGGTCTTTTTAAGTTGCGAATTACAAAACGAGGATTTAGAAGGTAAATTTAAATGGGATCAAGGAGACGTAAGGACATACTAGAACTAAAGTTTCATCAGAGTAGCGTAGTGGAAGCGTGGATTTTTGGGATACTAGAACTAAGTATAAATTTTGGGTTATCAAGGATAAGTGAATTTCGAGGACGAAATTCAATTTAAGGGGGGAAGATTGTAAAGTCCCGAAAATTTAAAAGTACACGCGAACCACATGCTCGAGTTATTAAATTCCTTTGTATTTTAATTAAATATTTTAATTCATTAATTAATTTTTTTGTGCATATTTGCATGTTTAAAAGGTTATTCGAGTTGCGATCGTGGAACAGAGACCGAGAGCTGAAAAATAGAAAATATTTTAATTAAATAATTTTTAAAATATTTAAAATATGAGTGACGTTTTTTCATATTTTTTAAAATAAAGGGTTTAGAGGTGATTTTATACGCTAAGATGTAATTTTTATCGGTGTTAGTTTTTCAACAAAAATACGAACTTATGGACAACCCGGCTAATAAATTCACAAACTAATTCTTACCAAAATCATTTTTATATTTTAATTAAATCCTAATTAAGACTAATGGGCCTAATTTATTAGCTTAATAGGCCTAAGCCTTATTTATTGAATTAATTAGTATTTAAATAAGTTTAATCACCCCAAACCTTACACAACAACACATGCCTCAAATCTGAATTTCTCTCCCACAAACCCCAACAATTACACGACACAACACACACAACAAATTGAAGAAAATTTGGAAGGTTCAAGGAAGTGTCAAGCCAAGGTCTTGCCCATTCTTCGTAATCGTCAACAAGAAATCGTGCGTTTAAAACGCAAAGGCACGCCATATTCTTCCTTTACTCATCATTTCACCATATTATGTATTTATGTTTGAAATTTCATGAAAAACAAGAGCCTGTTGATATATTTTCGTACATGCATCAAAAGTGGATTTTTAAAGCTCGGTTTTGATCCAAAAATCATGATTTACATGTATATAAGTGGCTAACATGATTAGGAATTGAAAAGGGAAGGTTAATACACATCCTAATAGACTAGAAAACACACGCACGGACTGCACATAAGAATAGAACAAAGCTGGATCCAAATTCACGTTTTGTTGGCTGTGTGTTCGGTTAAGGAGAAAGGTGATGCATGTGGGCAGGTGGCTCGACCAGGTCTGGTGGTTGGGTCCTATGGGTCATGGTTAGGTCCTAGGAAGGATCCTAGCAGGGTTAGGGCTTGCGCTAAGGGGCTAGAGAAGAGTCCTTCCATGAAAGGACTCTTCCCGTGCAGGTTTAAGAGTGGCCGAGAGTTTTCAGAACGGGGATCGAGAGAGGGCTGGGCTAGGTCGTCTAGGATATGGCTCAGGGTGGTCCAGAGAGGGTCAAGAGGTTCGGCATGGAGGGAGGCTCGAGCAGGAAGTCCTAGACGAAGTAGGAAACTCACAGCGCCTAGGAACAGCACAGATGTGCAGCTGCTGGTTTCCTGAACCAGGTGGCTCGCGCGCGGATTATATTGTTTGGGTTGGTCAGGGTTGGTCTGGGTATGTTCCAGGGTCGGTTAGGGTCATGATGGTTCGGTGGTGGCTCAGCTGGATGAGTCCTAGTGGGCTAGGAGTGCATAGGCGTGAGTACTTCCATGTACAGATTTTGTGTTCGATTCCATGTGAGTTTGAGTGAGCCAGGGCTAGGTTCAGGGGCTTGGGTTGGGTCGGGAGGTTTCCTAGATGGGTTGGCTGGGGTTTGGCTCGAGGTGGCTCAGGCGTGGCCCGAGTACATTAGGAGATGGCTCGGTGTGTTCTATAATATATCAAAAACGAAATTAATAAGAAGAAAAATTGAGTCCATGGGTCCGTGGGTGTGAATCATGACTTGGAAGGGTAGAATAAATAATAAAAATGTTATGTTTAAAATTTGGGATCAAAATAATGAGTTTTGGATTTATCCGTGATTTTATCGCCGCACGAAACGTTTAATAACGAATTAATTGAAACGCCTAATTTTAAGCTTTATAAAATTATGAAAAATTATATTTAGCTCAAATAATTATTAAAAGTCTAAGTTTAAAATTTTGGAATTTTATATTAAGTTTTGGTATAATTCGGGATTAAAACGCGGTAATACGTCTTATTTAAATTTTAATTTAAAAGTCCTCGATTTAAGCTAAATAAAAATATGAGAAAATTCATGTAAGCTTAAATAATTATTTGGGATATGTTAGAGTCAATGAAATTAAGAAAAAGTAAAAAAACGTGAAATTTTACGTCCAAGGGTAAAACGGTATTTTTACACCTAAAATTTAGTAAACGTTATGACAATGCCTTAAATGCTGTTTTATATGCTAATATGATTATTTTCAATGATGGATGTTTATGAATTTTTATATGATAAATTATGATTTTTAAATGTTAATGGATTTTTATGATTTAATTATTGGACATTTAAAGGATATGTTGCATGCTTGGTTTCGAAAATCAAAATGATATGTATATGAATGATTTTTATTAAGTGATGATAATGTAAACGCACGTATTTCGTATTCGTATTTTTGCTGAATTATATAAAAAAATTTCTAAATAAATACATAACTTGCCTCATTTATAAAATAAACATGTAAATAAAATTTAACTTTAAAATAACAGTGGAAGTAAATATTGTTTTCAAACAACAATTTAAAAATAATTCAACGTATTATAACTGAGTTTGAATAATAAAAGATGCATAAACTAAAACATGAGGTCCTCGGGTTTACTACTGCTGCCCCAAAATAGCTCACTGGTCTCCGCCCGCAGTCTCGACCTCATCAATACCTACAACAATCAAGTCTAGTGAGTCTAAAGATTCAACATGTATATATCGTGAATAACAAGTAAATATATCATAAAATCGTCTGCAACGTAAAAATATGGTATCGTAAAGCGCATGGTGAAAATCGTATCATGAATAATTATAACTACGTGCATATCTGAAAATCATACGTAAAAGCTTTGCTCAATAGAGCTCTGTCATATCATATCATAATTTTCTGGTAGAGATAATGTTTCTAAGCAAGTGGCCCATAACATAACGTGAGTGTCTGATCAGACTAAACCACAGTATACTGGGCAGTAGAGATCACCACAACCCTTTGACTGGATATCCGTACCCATACATAATCGTAAACTGGTCGTAAGTCACCAGGTGGAGAGGTCCTCGGTTGCGCCTACCGACTTCCAAACCCATAAACGTAAGGTAGCCACAAGACATATCGCATATATCTCAAAAATAAACATTTTATATTTTTATGCACGTAATATAATTGTAACCATATTTTTTTACCGGATGAGTTGGATCGCTCCCGGGCTTGCTGCAACCTAATTCTAATATGTAACACATTAAAATATTCTTAACTTGACAAAAAATTAACAATCGAACTAAAAACAAGATGATTAGAACCAATAACTTGATTTTTAATCATGGCTTCGTACCAACCCGAACCAACCTTAAACCGACGTTTAACCATGATTAAAAATACCCCTAACATACTGAAAAATGTTCATGATGATAGCTGTACACGAAAATTGGTGAATGGAATCCAAAAACATAAAACACTCTTTCGAGAGTCATTTTGTCACATTGCACCGTAAATTCTCGTACGACCTCTAAACTCAACCAATTCACAAACGGCCAAAAAAATGACCTTCCTAACTCATTGATGTACTGTCCTGTCGAATATTATGGGCTAAAAGCCAACCAAGAACTCAAACAAGCACCAATACCAAACTGAAAGTTGCTGTCAAATTACAGCAGTAGCAGCTTGTGTGTTTGTGTTGTAAACTCTGAAATTTAATGACCATTGGCTTGAACCACCAACCAGAGACTCTTACTAACATCCTAAGGCAAGGCTTGGACCATGCCTAAGGGCTAAAGGCCAATCACAAACCAAGCTAACACCTAGGACACTGAAACATACCAACCGAGAACTCAAATTTTGTGCAGTGAGATGTATTGAATTGTTCTATTATCTTGTGTCGTTCCAGTGGCCATTTGATTGACCATGGCCCGATCTAGACATGATGGAGAGTTGTATGAACTATGGCTATGGGCTAGAAGCCAACCCATAATCCAAACAACACACCAAAAACCAAAAGTGTACACTCACAGAAAAAGAAGAAAACCGAAATGCACTTGTGTTGTTTTGGTGAAATTTTGATGGATTTGTGAACCAATCCTTGAAGGGTTGATTTGGCCACGTCTTAGACCTGTTAAGGGAGGGTTCTAACCATGGCTACAGTCCCTAGGACAGCCAAGATTCGAACACTCACCTTAACCACCCAAATGACCAAAACCGTGACTCATTTCTGCACTTAAGGGAAAGTTGCTGTCATTTCTTTGTTTGTGCGTGTATGGATGTAAACCAACGAACCAACAACACCCTAACACACTCTAAAACATTCCTAGAAGCAGCCATGAATGCCTGGAATCGAGCAATCCCCTGTAAACAACACAAAAATCCAACCCGTGAAGCACAAAAACAAGAGCCGTGAGTGCCTTATGCAGATTTCTTGCAAGTTGCTGGTTTATTTCGTTTTATCTTGTAAGCTTGATCATATACTGATTTAAAATATCTAATATGACTTGATTGAAGAGCAAAGAAATCATATATAGATGCCAGGAATTTGTTTTGATGAAAACAGATCAATACAACGAATACGAGCGGCGGAGCGGAGTTGGTTTCTTTTTCTTACTTCTGCTGCTGTTGCACGATTTTTATCAGCTGATCCTTCTGTTAATATCGAAGTTTATGGATGGAGGCTGCTAGGTTAAGAAGATGAAGGTTATGAGAGGTGATAAATGGGTCTTGAAGTGCATTTAGATGGGGGTTACAAGTGGGGGAATTTTGAATGGCACTTGGATTTCTTTCACCTCCTTGCTGCCGAAACTTTTCATTTTAAATCTTGCTGCACGCCTCGTTTATGTTAGGCTAATGGGTTGAGAAAAATTTTAAGGTGAATTATTGTTTTTGCATTACTCATAATTGATAACTTAAAAGTGGGAAATGAATATACTATAAAAGCCATTTAGGAGTGACTTGAATGGGGTTTACTAAAAATTTTGAATTGTCTTGACCGAATATTATTACTCATTTGAATGGTATATTATGGCTTAAACCTTGCATTTTTATTATTTAAGGTTTTTAAATACTTATTATACATTTTAGTGAATTAACACCTTAATTTAGAATAAGCTCTTACATGGCATTGCATGACCTCAAATTTAAATATTCAAATGCTATGTTTAATTTCTTGAATATATTATACTTAGATTAATTCATCCTCTATTGTTTACACATTTTACTTTAAACCTTAATTATATATTAACCTAAAGAACTTATTTACCAATTTAGCTCTAATTAATTTATTAAATCCCAAAGACATTCTTTTTCTTTAAATTAAATTATCTTTGACTTAATTTAAATTTAGGAATATTTTTCTTATTATTAATCTTATCTCTAATCCCCAAAATCCGGTCCGGCCTCGCGTATTTATCATGAAAAGATAAAACTAAACATCTACTTTTAAAATAAATAATCATGACTTAAAATTATTAAAATAAATCAAACACTTCATATATATATAAAATATTCATTTTTAATTTAAATAGTAGCAATTATGCATGGCTTATACGTAATCTGATCTTCGGGTTCTACAATTCTACCCCCCTTAAAGGAATTTCGTCCCCGAAATTAAAACTTACCGAATAATTCGGGATATCGACTCTTCATCTCTGGCTCAGATTCCCACGTAGCTTCCTCCTCTGAATGATTGAGCCATTTGACTTTCACTAGCTTGACCAGTTTGTTCCGAAGCTTTTTCTCCTGTCTGTCTAAAATTTGCAATGGTCTTTCCTCGTAAGACAAGTTCGGAGTGAGCTGCAACGGTTCAAAGTTCAAGACATGCGATGGATTCGCCATTTACTTCCTCAACATAGAGACGTGAAACACGTTGTGTACTCCGGCCAGATTCGACGGAAGAGCAACACGATAAGCTAATGTCCCAACTCTGTCGAGGATCTCAAATGGCCCAATGAATCTCGGACTGAGCTTTCCTTTCTTTCCGAACCGCATGGCACCTTTCATCGGTGCAATCTTCACGAAAACATGGTCACCAACAGCAAACTCTAGATCTCTCTTCCTCTGATCCGCATAACTCTTATGTCTACTCTGAGCAGTCCTCATCCTATCACGGATCTTGACTACTACATCAGCAGCCTGCTGTACAATCTCCGGACCCAATTCTGCTCTCTCCCCTACTTAATCCCATTGAATAGGCGATCTACACTTACGACCGTACAGTGCTTCATATGGAGCCATACCTATAGACGACTGAAAACTGTTATTATAGGTAAACTCCACCAACGGTAGCTTTGATTCCCAACTCCCGGAGAAATCAAGAACACATGCACGAAGAAGATCCTCCAAAATCTGGATAACTCTCTCGGACTGACCATCTGTCTGTGGGTGGAAAGCTGTGCTAAACAACAACTTCGTGCCCACAGCTGAATGCAGACTCTTCCAAAACGAAGAATTGAATCTAGGATCTCGGTCAGACACTATAGAAACGGGAATGCCATGAAGTCTAACGATCTCCCGGATATATAACTCTGCATACTGGATCATGGAGAAAGTCGTCTTAATAGGCAAGAAATGAGCTGTTTCGTAAGACGATAAACAATCACCCATATAGAATTCGACCCTCTGACTGACTTCGGCAGACCGACAACGAAGTCCATTGTAACATTCTCCCACTTCCACTCGGGAATAGGAAGAGGCTTGAGCATACCTGCTGGTCTCTGATGTTCCGCTTTCACTAGCTGACACATCAGACACTCGGATACAAATCGTCTGATATCCCTCTTCATTCCGGGCCACCAATATAATAACTGCAGATCTTTGTACATCTTCGTACTCCCTGGATGAATAGAGTACGGCGTCATATGGGCCTCAGCTAAAATATCTGCTCGAATAGCATCGCTGCTAGGAACCCACATTTTATCTCGATAACTCACAATACCGTCTCTCACTGTGTACAAGATACTGCCCTTGGCCTCATCTCTCTGCCTCCACTTTGCCAACTGCTCGTCTGCTAACTGTCGACTGCGAATACGGTCTAGAAGAGAAGACTGAATCGTCAAAGTAGATAGACGAGGAACTCTCCCTCGAGGATAGGTCTCTAGATCAAACCTCTGCATCTCAAACTGAAGAGGTCTTGAAACCACCAATTGAGCCATCACTGCGGCTTTCCTGCTCAATGCATCTGCAACTACATTAGCTTTGCCAGGATGATAGCTAATGTCACAATCATAGTCCTTCACTAGCTCCAACCAACGCCTCTGCCGCATATTCAACTCTTTCTGTGTAAAGAAGTATTTGAGACTTTTGTGGTCGGTAAAGATCTGGCACTTCTATCTGTACAAATAAAGCCTCCAAATCTTCAATGAAAATACTACGGCTGCCAACTCTAGATCATGGCTAGGATAATTCTTCTCATGAATCTTCAACTGACTAGAAGCATATGCTATCACCTTCCCATGCTGTATCAATACTGCGCCTAAACCGAGTTTCGAAGCATCGGTATAAAGAACAAAATCTCCGGGTCCTAAAGGCATGGCCAACACTGGTGCTGAAATAAGAGCTTGCTTCAATGTATCGAAGCTCTTCTGACATTTCTCGCTCCACACATACTTAACATTCTTCTTCGTCAATGACATGAGTGGAACTACGATGGAGGAGAATCCCCGAATAAACTTCCGATAGTATTCTGCTAGTCCAAGGAAACTACGGATCTCTAATACATTTTGCGGCACAACCGAATTTCTGACTGCTGCAACTTTCGCCGGGTCTACCTCAATACCGCTGCTAGAAACGACGTGGCCTAAGAACGCCATCTTCTCTAACCAGAACTCGCACTTACTGAACTTCGCGAATAACTTGTGCTTTTGCAAGGTCTGCAGTACTGTGGTTAGATGTCTGTTGTGATCCTCTTGATTCTTTGAGTAGATGAGAATATCATCTATGAATACTATCACGAACTGATCAAGATATGGCTGAAATACGCGATTCATGAGATCCATGAAGATCGCTGGCGCATTCGTCAACCCGAACGGCATCACAAGGAACTCGAAGTGTCCATAACGAGTCCTGAAAGCGGTCTTGAGAACATCGGCGTCTTTCACTCTCAGCTGATGATAACCAAAACGCAGATCAATCTTGGAGAATACTGAAGCTCCTTGCAACTGATCAAATAAATCTTCAATCCTCGGGAGTAGGTATTTGTTCTTCACTGTAACTCTATTCAACTCCCGGTAATCAATGCAGAGCCTCATCGAATCATCCTTTTTCTTAACAAACAAGATCGGTGCGTCCCATGGCGAAAAGCTCGGGCGAATGAACTCCTTGTCAAGAAGTTCCTTAATCTGTTTCTTGAGTTCTACCATCTATGTCGTTGCTAATCTGTATGGTGCTTTCGATATCGGTGTGGTACTTGGCATAAGCTCAATAGAAAATTCCACCTCTCGCACCGGTGGTAAACCAGAGACGTCATCAGGAAAAACGTCTAGAAAGTCCCGGACAATAGGAACATCGGATGCTGACTGTTTGGGCGTCTCGGGAACAGATACAAGAGTAGCTAAAAATGCTCGGCACCCTCGATGCATGAATTTCCTAGCCTGGACATAAGGTATTATACGTGGTAAATTAAAATAACTGTCTGGTTCGAACAAGAATTGTTCCATCCCAGGCGGTCGGACGAGAACAGATCTCCACTGGAAATCAATCAAAACTCTGTTCCTCAATAGCCAGTCCATCCCTAGAATTATATCAAATTCTGGCATCGGCAAAACAATAAGATCCGCATACACAAGTTTACCATGAAGTTCGAGATCTATATCCCAGATCACATTAGTAGGTGTCATCTCCTCTCCAGAAGGCAATGCTACTGAATACGCTATGTTTAGCCCAATTGTCTTGATCTTAAAAGAATTTGCAAAGGTTTCTGAAATGAATGAATGAGTAGCCCCTGAATCTATCAAGGCTTTCGTAGCTGAACCGGCTATAAAGATTCTCCCTGAAAGATTGGAATATTATGCTAAACCCAATAGTTTTACAAGAACTATGCTTATAGACATGTCAAAGTTCCTTTTAACCTAAATTCCCGTAGCTAACACTGATTAGAACATGCAATCCTATCGTAAATTCTAATTTCAAAATCTTAACCCAAAACATTAAACTTCAAATAAAACTTAAAGATTTAGGATACCTGTCATGAACATCGTCTCCGGGTTAGTCTCCGCAGCATGGAGAGCAAAAACTCTGCCTTGGGTAGGCAGATTCTTCTGAGGGCAATTCTTCAATATGTGGTCAGTACTACCACATTTGTAACACTTTCCCGAACGATACATACAAGTCCCAGCATGACGACGTGAGCACTTGGCACAGACTGGGTACTCCACTGTCCTCGAGACTGCTCGTCCCTGCTGTTTCTGCTGCGGCCCTCTGTTCCTGGGTGGACCGTGGAAAGGTCTCTAATTCTGATGCTGTTGCTGAGGAGGTCGGTGTGGTGCCTGAAATGGTCGTTTACCCTAGCGATCGCGCTCAATATCATTCTGGTCTTGCTCTGCCGCTAGAGCTCTGGAAACAGCAACATCATAGGTAGTAGGGCCAGCCACCCTAACATCACGGCGCAAGATCGGCCGCAGACCATTCAGAAAATGCCTCAATTTGGCTCCAGCATCATTAGCAATTAGGGATACAAAATGACATCTCCTCTCGAACTTACGGATGAACTCCGTAACAATCAAATCTCCTTGCCTCAGGGTCATGAACTCTGTGGTCAACCTCGAACGCACCTCTTCAGTAAAATATTTAGGGTAGAATACCTCTGTAAAGCGCGTCCAGCTCAAAGTAGCCAAATCCAAAGCTACAGATGCTCCTTACCACCACAGACGAGCGTCTCCTCCAAAAAGATAAGTCGCACAATGAATACTATCTCCATCTTCGAGCCCCATGAACTCGAAAATAACCTCAAGGGACTTAATCTAGCCCTCGGCAGCCATAGGATCTGACGTCCCTAAGAATTCCTTCGGTCGCATCTTCATGAACCGCTCATAGATAGCCTCCGGCCCCGTCTATCTGGCTCCCGCTGCATTGTTCCCCGCAAACTGTGCGAAGAAATGAGTCATCCCAGCTAGCATCTGGGCATTCATGTCTGGTGGAGGGGGTGGTGGTAAATCTCTCTTCTCGTCCTCATGACGATGCTCATCACCTCCCGTTCGATCAATAATGCGTCTTGGAGGCATGCTGTTCCATAATTATAACCCATACGTAACCAAAATGCATAATTCCAATATTTTCTTTAAATTTAAATAAATACTGCATAATCATAACCTTGACATAAAATATTATATGAAAACATGCTGTTAAAATATTTCATACTTTAAACGAAATGAGTAATCGTAAAACTTACAGACCGAAGACGTGACTTCATGAGCTTCTCGAGAGCAGTAGTAGTACAACCCTTTACAAGATCATAGGCTCTGATACCAACTGTAAAAGCCCGTATTCCGTATTCATATTTTTGCGGAATTATAAAAAAAATTTTCTAAATAAATACATAACTTGCCTCATTTATAAAATAAACATGTAAATAAAATTTAACTTTAAAATAACAGTGGAAGTAAATATTGTTTTCAAACAACAATTTAAAAATAATTCAACGTATTATAACTGAGTTTGAATAATAAAAGATGCATAAACTAAAACATGAGGTCCTCGGGTTTACTACTGCTGCCCCAAAATAGCTCACTGGTCTCCGCCCGCAGTCTCGACCTCATCAATACCTACAACAATCAAGTCTAGTGAGTCTAAAGACTCAACATGTATATATCGTGAATAACAAGTAAATATATCATAAAATCATCTGCAACGTAAAAATAGGGTATCGTAAAGCGCATGGTGAAAATCGTATCATGAATAATTATAAATATGTGCATATCTGAAAATCATACGTAAAAGCTTTGCTCAATAGAGCTCTGTCATATCATATCATAATTTTCTGGTAGAGATAATGTTTCTAAGCAGTGGCCCATAACATAACGTGAGTGTCTGATCAGACTAAACCACAGTATACTGGGCAGTAGAGATCACCACAACCCTTTGACTTGATATCCGTACCCATACATAATCGTAAACTGGTCGTAAGTCACCAGGTGGAGAGGTCCTCGGTTGCGCCTACCGACTTCCAAACCCATAAACGTAAGGTAGCCACAAGACATATCGCATATATCTCAAAAATAAACATTTTATATTTTTATGCACGTAATATAATTGTAACCATATTTTTTTACCGGATGAGTTGGATCGCTCCCGGGCTTGCTGCAACCTAATTCTAATATGTAACACATTAAAATATTCTTAACTTGACAAAAAATTAACAATCGAACTAAAAACAAGACGATTAGAACCAATAACTTGATTTTTAATCATGGCTTCGTACCAACCCGAACCAACCTTAAACCGACGTTTAACCATCATTAAAAATACCCCTAACATACTGAAAAATGTTCATGATGATAGCTGTACACGAAAATTGGTGAATGGAATCCAAAAACATAAAACACTCTTTCGAGAGTCATTTTGGCACATTGCACCGTAAATTCTTGTACGACCTATAAACTCAACCAATTCACAAACGGCCAAAAACATGACCTTCCTAACTCATTAAGGTACTGTCCAGTCCAAGACCATGGACTAAAATCCAACCAAGAACTCAAACAAGCACCAAAACCGAACTGAAAGTTGTTGTCAAATTACAGCAGTAGCAGCTTGTATGTTTGTGTTGTAAACTCTGAAATTTAATGACCATTGGCTTCAACCACCAACTAGAGACTCTTACCAACATCCTAAGGCATGGCTTGGACCATGGCTAAGGGCTAAAGGCCAACCACAAACCAAGCTAACACCTAGGACACTGAAACATACCAACCGAGAACTCAAATTTTGTGCAGTGAGATGTATTGAATTGTTCTATTATCTTGTGTCGTTCCAGTGGCCATTTGATTGACCATGGCTCGATCTAGACATGATGGAGAGTTTTATGAACTATTGCTATGGGATAGAAGCCAACCATAATCCAAACAACACACCAAAAACCGAAAGTGTACACTCACAGAAAAAGAAGAAAACCGAAATGCACTTGTGTTGTTTTGGTGAAATATTGATGGATCTGTGAACCAATCCTTGAAGGGTTGATTTGGTCACGTCTTAGACCTGTTAATGGAGGGTTCTAACCATGGCTACAGTCCCTAGGACAGCCAAGATTCGAACACTCACCTTAACCACCCAAATGACCAAAACCGTGACTCATTTCTGTACCTAAGGGAAAGTTGCTGTCATTTCTTTGTTTGTGCGTGTATGGATGTAAACTAACGAACCAACAACACCCTAACACATTCTAAAACATTCCTAGAAGCAGCCATGAATGCCTGGAATCGAGCAATCCCCTGTAAACAACACAAAAATCCAACCCGTGAAGCACAAAAACAAGAGTCGTGAGTGCCTTATGCAGATTTCTTGCAAGTTGCTGGTATATTTTGTTTTATCTCAAAAGCTTGATCATATACTGATTTAAAATATCTAATATGACTTGATTGAAGAGCAAAGAAACCATATATACATGCCAGGAATTTGTTTTGATGAAAACAGATCAATACAACGAATACAAGCGGCGGAACGGAGTTGGTTTCTTTTTCTTATTTCTGCTGCTGTTGCATGATTTTTATCAGCTGATCCTTCTGTTAATTTCGAAGTTTATGGATGGAGGCTGCTAGGTAAAGAAGATGAAGGTTATGAGAGGTGATAAATGGGTCTTGAAGTGCATTTAGATGGGGGTTACAAGTGGGGGAATTTTGAATGGCACTTGGATTTCTTTCACCTCCTTGCTGCCGAAACTTTTCATTTTAAATCTTGCTGCACGCCTCGTTAATGTTAGGCTAATGGGTTGAGAAAAATTTTAAGGTGAATTATTGTTTTTGCATTACTCATAATTGATAACTTAAAAGTGGGAAATGAATATACTATAAAAGCCATTTAGGAGTGACTTGAATGGGGTTTACTAAAAATTTTGAATTGTCTTGACCGAATATTATTACTCATTTGCATGGTATATTATGGCTTAAACTTTGCATTTTTATTATTTAAGGTATTTAAATACTTATTATACATTTTAGTGAATTAACACCTTAATTTAGGATAAGCTCTTACATGGCATTGCATGACCTCAAATTTAAATATTCAAATGCTATGTTTAATTTCTTGAATATATTATACTTAGATTAATTCATCATCCATTGTTTACACATTTTACTTTAAACCTTAATTATATATTAACCTAAAGAACTTATTTACCAACTTAGCTCTAATTAATTTATTAAATCCCAAAGCCATTCTTTTTCTTTAAATTAAATTATTCTTTGACTTAATTTAAATTTAGAAATATTTTTCTTATTATTAATCTTATCTCTAATCCCCAAACTCTGGTCCGGCCTCGCGTATTTATCATGAAAAGATAAAATTAAATATCTACTTTTAAAATAAATAATATTGACTTAAAATTATTAAAATAAATCAAACACTTCATATATATATAAAATATTCATTTTTAATTTAAATAGTAGCAATTATGCATGGCTTATACGTAATCTGATCTTCGGGTTCTACAGATAACATGTTGAAGGATGTGAAAAAATTGTGACTAATACGATGATATGTTATAGATATCGTGAGGGTTATGGTCTCAGTGGGAGCCCGACGATCGTATTTTCTTGGATATGAATATGTATATGAATACGATGATTTGTTAATACGTAAGGCCAAGGGCCAGTTGATCGGTGAGAGTGTCGCTGGTGTCCCCGCCGTCCGGTACTGTGGTTACATGTAGATGGATCCATCGCCCAACACGTATACGAACACGAAAGTCACATTCAACGATTTGAATTCAACTCAACACGAACATGAATTTGAATATGTATATGATGATGATGATATGTATATGTTTATGATGATATGAAAATGTTTATGTTTAAAGTTTATGCAATAATATGAAAATGTTATTTTAAGTACAAGCATTTTTCACTGTTGTATGTGATCTGTATACGTATTACTTGCTATTAAGGATCTGATGAGACTCACTAGGTATGATGGATGCAGGTAAGTATGATAGTATGGTTGAGGGAGGCTTGGATGACTGATCTGACTGGACTGGAGGTTTACATAACCCGAGGAACAGCGCTTCTACTTTCCGCATTTAAGTTTATGATTTATGTTAAAGATTTTAAGACTATTTATTTATGCTTTTAGAGTGGTTTTTGAGAGGATGATACTCTTCGCAATATTTGAAAAGATTATTTTTAGGTTTGGTAAAATGTGAGAAGATTTGATGTTTTGAACTATTTTTGGATTTTTCAAATGTTAGTTGGTTGGTTTTATTTTTAAAATGGTGCAAAAATATTTTTTATATATATGTATATGATTCGGAAAACTAGTAGGTTAAAAAAATTCTAGTATTTTTTTTAAAAAAAATAGCAGACGTTTCAAAATGAGCCTGCATTCTGATTTTCCAGTCGTCAAAATCTTCTCTGGAAAACATCGGTATTTTATTGAATGAAGACATGTTGATCAGTTTTGTTAATAAGAGTATTATGAGACAAGATTCAACTGCTCTGATACCATTTGTTAGGATCGGCTGATTGGTTGAGATGTGTTTAGAAGGGGGGTTGAATAAACACTCACGATTTTAGAATCTTTTCCAATGAAGTGTCAATTTTTTGACAAACAGAAAATAGGAATCTTGTAAGTCGATAACAATCAGTTTAACTGATAACAGTTGCGGAAATAAACTAACTGAAAGATAGAATAAATAACTGAAGTAATAACACACAAAGATTTATGGATGTTCGGAGATTTTAATTACTTCTACGTCACCCCTTCTATCACAAGGATATGATATGCACTAAAATACTTTGATCGATACAAAACCTGTACAGACCCACTTCAGTTTGGACTTAACACTGCCAAAACTGAAACTCTTAGTTTACAAAATATCTCACAGTTCTTCGACTGAACTTAGCACAACTGATCTAGTTAAAGATCAAATAAACAACAAAACAGTTTGTGCTTATGAGCTCGAAAAGTAGCCTCAAATGCTACAAATATATCTGATAAGTGTGAGCTTTTTGATTCTTGAGTAAGAGCGGTAATATCAGCAGGGTAACAACAAGCTTAAGAGAATAGATAGATCGATTATTTCCTTCACTGCTCTTCTCACCTATTTATAGGCTTCTCTTCAATGGTAACATTAAATATAATTTGAATCTTTATACCCGTTTATTGCCACGTCAATATTCCTCTGACATTCGTACACTGTAAGCCTTGAAATGTGGCGTTCCACTATGAGTTTCAGTCTGCTTTTTACTGTTGTCGGTTGAATTTCTTTTTGGGCAACTGATGACGTGTACAGCTGAATGATCAGCTGTTAAGAAATCGCTGGTAAGCTCACAACTAAATATATCAACTGATCAGTTTTCAACCGATCAGTCAGTTGTCTTAGTAAGTTCAGTTCAGCTGGTTTCAGTTGCCTTCGATAAACTGCACATTAATCTTCAGTTAGGTAACTGTCAGTTGATTTATGTATTTCAGTTACTCCAAGCTACTTGATCAGTTAGTCCAATAAATTAAACACTTAGTTTGTCAAACAACCGAAATTAAGTTTCCAACAAAATGGTTAGCTGATAAGAAAATAATCAGTTGGTCTTCAACTGAACTGACTCAGTTTTAACTGATCACTTAGTTATTGACCTAACTGATCTTATTCAATAGGTTAACTAATTAATAGATAAATATTCCATATCAAGTGATGTGACTGTTAAAATTACATTTTTAATAACATTCATTGATTAGTAATATGAAACGTGGCCCCATGTGGTTCATTAAAACTTCTGTTCACGTTTTCACCGCACGTACACACGATTTTATCATGGACCGACACGTGTCCAAAAATTTGAACAGTCACATTCATAAGAAATTGAACCTGCTTCATTTCATTTTCTTCACGAGCAATTCAAATCACAGAACTTATCAAATACATAACAATCTTTCTTTCTTGCAGATAGTCAATCAAGAATGGCAAGTCAAATTCCCGCTTACATGCTCAATGCTATGGTTATTGATTTCAATTCAGTCATTTCTGTCAAGGATGAATCCACTCAAAGCATCTTTCTGAAGTTGGAAGCTGCTGGCTTAAGGAAATTTATTGGGTTATCTACTCATGAAATCAATTCAAAAGAGTAACAAGACTTCTACAACAACAGCTTCGTCTCTACTGATGGCAAAATCACGACGACCGTCAACAGAAAATTGCTGATCATTGATGAAGAATCATTCAACACACTCTTCCAATTGCCTTCAGAAGGTCTTTCTCACTTCTCTAAAGTAAAAGCTGCTGACGTTGAGGAAATGCAGAAACTCTTATCTACTAATGGGAAAAAGATGAAAGTTTCTTGTCCCAAAAAGGAGCTGAAGTATGTATATCAGTTGTTGGCGGACATAGTGGCCAATGGAATACTTGCTAAGGCAGGTTCTTTTGTTGCCCTCACTTTGGAAAAATTTCAAATCATGGCTGCCCTAGTAAATGAACGCAAGCTGAACTGCTCAGCAATCTTGTTCACCATTCTGAAAAATATGGTCTAGTCATCTAAACAGTCTAAAGGGTATGATGTGCAAATTAGTTATCTCCTTAAGCACAAGGGTTTGGTGGATGATTCAGCTGAAAAAATCATCCAAACTCAAGGTCTTTACTTCTAAGAATATTCATCCACCCAAGACAAAGCTGGACATATCTCCTGAGTTGTTCAGCAAGGTAAAGAAGGAAATCGGGACGCAGGATGTTCCCAAACCAGTCAAGAAATCCAAAGTTTGGCAAAAGACAATCAAAAGGAAACTGATTGTCAGCGATACTGATTCAGAAAAAATTGCTCCTAAAATCCTGAAGAAGCCAAGAAATCTCAAGACAAAACTGGCAACGGTTCTGGAGACCATCCCAGTTAATCGGTTGAAACTGACTGGAGCTGAACAGCCTATCAGCGCTATACCTCTAAGGGCAGTTCCACATGAGTCTTCAACTGAGGGTCAGTTTTTAACCTCCACCAACTGATCCATCAAAGAAAATTATCACCAAGTTTGGTGATAAGCAAAAATCAGCAGGAGGCCAAGCTCCAATGATCTCCATCAACACTCCAACTACTTTCCCATTTGCCAAATTAAAAGGAGTGGTCATCAGGAAGAAAATATATGCAACTGCATCAGGACTGAGTATCTCTCATGTCCTAACTGACCCAAAAGGGAAGGGCAAGATGACCGAAGAGCCCCGACCAACAAACTCTATTCAAACTCACATTGACCTGATTTGGAACGAGGTCAATGAGTTTGCTGGATCAAAGCATGAAACTTACAATGAGTGGGTCATGTTCAGAAATGAAGTTTTTGCGAAGCAGTTGCAGAATAAAGCAGTTCTGAAGAAATTATTGCTTTGGAAACTGTGATTCTGAGGGTGGTCAAAGCTGCTTTAATTGTTCAAGCACTGGAAAGGAAGACTTACTTCTTTGATCTAGTGTGTGTCAAGAAGCTTGCCCAACTGATCACTCAGCTATGCCAAATCTATTATCCAACCATTCCTACTGCTTTTAATGACAAATAAGTGCATGATCAACTGGACACAGAACTTCGATCACAGCAAATGAAGATAAAGAGTTGGGAAATGGATTAGGAGTTGATTATACCAGCAAATGCTCGGAGTCCTTCTTCTGAAGAGCAATCAGAACAATCACTTCCAGATTCAGAGCAATCCAAAGAATCAGTTGCTGAATTGACTGAGCCAGCAACTACTCCTCCCTCTAAGGATGCTCAATCATCTCCTTCAGTTCCTCCAATCTCTACTACAGATCTTCAGCTCTACACTTATGTTGAGTTGTCATTGGAGAACATCTACAAAGTCATAAAATCAGTCGCCACTGATATTCAGCTAAATATTTTATCTACATAAGCAGCTGAAGAACCAAAAGTAACTGAACAACCACCCGCAGCGGCTGTTTTGCAACAAACTGAAGAACCAATTCACTCAGCTGCCACAACTGAACAAGAAGTTCTGGCTGAGACGGACGTGGCTCATATGCACATGGAACAATCTGAAGAAGTGCAAAATGAACAACCACCTATAGTTGTTCAACCAACTGAACAACCATCTACAGTCTCAACTGAAAAGAAAGCTGACGATCCCTCCAGCTCAACCGATCCTTCGAATTTCTTCCTTCCTCCAGAACTTCACCAAAAAGCAATACCAGAAGAATTTTCAGTAATGATCACTGTTGCGACTGAACACAATGATAGGGCCTTGGTAATCTTTCATCAAGAAGACAAGGAGCAGTAACTTGAGTCCTCTGAAGCTATGTCTCCTTAGATACCAACAAGCACTGAATCCATGATCGAAGAATTCAGTCCAACCTTCATGATGTGATCTCCTCCATCTCCGATATGAAGTCGACTCAACTGCTGCACACCCTAAAAATTGATTCTATAAAGGAAAAGACTCTCAAGAGTTTACAACAAGTCATGAAGGACATCACTTCATTATTTCTCCAAATAGATCAGTTGAAGGAGGACCGAGTGACGATTCAAGCTCACTTCCAAACTCAAGACGTGTTCACAAAACGTAAGGATTTTCTCCAGAACGTAGTCACGAAAAGAATGGATTTGTTGCAAGAACACATAGTACATGCCTTATCGAATGTCACTTCGGAAGTTCGCGCCTTATCCAGCAGAGTTGACAAGTTTGACAAAAAGGGGGAAGAGGAAAAAGATTAGCATACCAGAAGCAATCAAAGAAGAGTTTGGCAGATTTTCGAGATTTTTCAGTCAGCAGATGATTCTTTTATTCTTTCATTCCTTATACGAATCTGTAAATTGAAAAAAATTTTAATAAAAGATTATTTTATCTATAAGAGATTCAACTTGATCAGTTCTCATTTTCCATGTTTTGTCAAACAACAAAAAGGAGAAATTGTTGGAAACTTAATTTCGGAAGTTTGACAAACAGAGCGATTAAAGATTGAACTAACTGATCAAGAAGACTGAATAGAACTGATCCAAATATAAATGAAGATTAGTGCGCAGAGAAGACAACTGAACTAAGCTAACTGAAATGTGTAGTCGACTGCATGATTAGTTGAAAGTGATCAGTCCTACTGCAATCAGTTGTGAGCTATCAACTAGTTCAGCGGCTGTGTCAAACTGACAGTTTGACACGTCATCAGTTAAGGAATGCAACTATCAACTTAAAACAGTACAAAAGCATACTGTAACATGTAGTGGGAATGCCGCATATCAGCAATGCTATAGTGTACAAATGTCAGAAGGATATTGACGTGGCAAACAACAGATAAAAAGATTCAAACATATTCATTGTTACCATTGGAAGCAAAGACTATAAATAGCCATGAAGAGAAGCTGAGAAAAACATAGACACATAAACCAATTTTCTATTCTGTTTAAATTCTCACTAAGCTTTCTGTTCATACTCAAAGATTTCAAAAGTTCACACTTAGCGTATATATTCATAGCATTCAAAGTCTATATATTGAGCTTACAAGCACAAAGATATATCGTTGTATTATTCGATCTTAAAGAGATCAGTTGTGCTAAGTAGTTTCAGATCAGTTGAGAACTGATAAACTATATTGAAACTAAGTGTTTCATTTTTGCATTGTTAAGTCCAAAACTGAAGGGAATCTGTACAAGTCTTGTGTTGATCAAAGTCTTTCAGTGCATATCATATCTTATAGATAGAAGGGGTGACGTAGGAGTGATTGAAATCTCCGAACATCCATAAATCTTGAGCCTCTAAATCTCAGTTATATTCTATCTGTCAGTCAGTTTATTTCCGCACTTTCATAAGTTAACTGATTGATATTGACATAACAAGATT
Source organism: Primulina tabacum (assembly GCF_025594145.1). Classification (NCBI taxonomy): domain Eukaryota; kingdom Viridiplantae; phylum Streptophyta; class Magnoliopsida; order Lamiales; family Gesneriaceae; genus Primulina; species Primulina tabacum. Next base: position 29,657,033 of record NC_134551.1, read on the forward strand.
CGCGAGTTTAGTTTTTCACCAAACTAACTCATCATTTGAAAAAGGTGTTTTAATTGTCAAGTGTTTATTCAACCCCCCTCCCCCTTCGTAACACTCTTTCACCTACCCACCGATCCTATCATCATGGCACCGGCGATCATCCCCCGCCCTCTTCGGCCCCGAGCCTCACATACCCACCAGCTTCCGCTTGGTTTATCCCCGAACCACACTGTACTAGGAGAGGTCGGATTTGATACCAACTGTAACGTCTACTAATTTAAAATGCTGCTAAATTTTTCGTAACGATCATCGACCATTAGGTTTAACCAACATGGTCATCGGCACATACCCATGCACCACTATTGGTCATGGGTCGCTAGGAAGGTCCGGCCCATGCCCAGGCACCGTCATTTATAGAATATCACACTTCTGGAAAGTGGTTTCTTTCGCCTTCCCCAACACTTGAACCTAGGACCTCCAGACTTAAGTAGCTATATTTCTAAAGTGTTGGTACCAGTTGAGCTATCTTATATGACAGGCGAAATAACCTACTGGCAATTTGAATGTAGGGACAAGACGGCAAGGGTTGGAGTGGATTCATGGCTACGGGGGAGTAAATAAGCCCTGAAATATAAAGCGGGCAAATGATCGAACACATTTCCTTGGTTTCCCAGGTACTAAAAAAAGGACCGCTATGGTTGCTTTGTCTGAGTGATTAAGTGAAACTACAACATTCTATACCTACTCGACGATGGCTCTATACTGGATACAGCTACTGGTATGATTCAGAAAAGTGGTCTATAAGCCCTTTTCCGCTTCATACCAGTATCCAGGAGGTGAATCAGAGAGCAGGGGCAGCCCAATTAGCCCAACTGATACTAACACTTTAGGAATCTAGGCACTTAAGCCTGGAGGTCCTGAGTTCATGTGTTGGGGAAGGCGAAAGAAACCACTTTCCATGAGTGGGATATTCTATGAGTAACGGTGCATGCGCATATGGGCATGGGCTAGGGCTCATGCTAGACCATCCTAACGACCTATGACCAGTAGTGGTGCATGGTTATGGCCAATGCCCATATTGGTTCAGCCTAATGGCTCATGATCGTTAAAAGAAAGGCGCCTTTTTTTGTAACGATCATGGGCCATTAGGCTGAACCAACATGGGTCTCGACCCATACCTATTCACCACTTCTGATCATTGGTCGTTAGGATGGTACGGCCCATGTTCATGCACCGTCACTCATAGAATCCACACCTTGGAAAGTGGTTTCGTTCGCCTCCCCCAACACTTCAACCCAGGACCTCCAGGCTTAAGTACCAAGTTTTCTAAAGTGTTGGTACCAGTTGAGCTAGTAGCCCAACTTGTACCAACACTTTAGGAATCTGGGTACCTAGACCTGGAGGTCTTGGGTTCAAGTGTTAAAGGAGGCGAAAGAAACTACTTTTAAGGGATGGGATATTATATAAGTGATGGTGCATGGGTCTGGCCCGGACCATCCTAACGACCCATGATCAGTAGTGGTGTATGGGTATGGACCGAGGCCCATGTTGGTTCAGCCTAAGGGCCCATGGTCATTAAAAAAAAAGGCCGATGAGGCCCATGTTGGTTCAGCATAATCGCCCATGATTGTTACAAAAAAAACCCTTTTTTGTAACGATCATGAGCCATTAGGCTGAACCAACATGGGCATCGGCCCATACCCATGAACCACTATTGGTCATGGGTCGTTAGGATGGCCCAGCATGAGCCATAATCCATGCCCATGCATCGTCGCTCGTAGAATATCCAATCCTGGAAAGTAATTTTTTTTGCCTTCCCTAACACATGAACCCAAGAGCTCCAGGCTTAAGTATATAGATTCCTAAAGTGTTGGTACCAGTTGGGCAAATAACTCAACTGGTACCAACACTTTAGGAATCTAGGTACTTATACCTAGAGGTCCTGGGTTTAAGTGTTTGGGGAGGCGAAAGAAACCACTTTCCAGTGGTGGGATATTCTATGAGTGACGGTGTATGGGCATGAGCCAAGGCCCATGCTGGACCATCCTAACGACCCATGATCAGTAGTGGTGCATGGCTATGGGCCAAGGCCCATGTTGGTTCAGCCTAATATCCCGTTATCGTTACATCTTCACACAGAAAGAACTGAAATGAGACAGAGGAGATGGCTAGAGCTAGTGAAGGATTACGACTGTGACCTTAGCTACCATCCGGGTAAGGCTAATGTTGTTACAGAAGCTCTGAGCAGGAAGCACGCAGTGATTGTTGAATTGTCGGTACAGAGACCACTACAGGCGGAGATTCAGATATTTGAGCTTGCATTTTATGCCAAGGGCGATTCCCCAAATCTTGCTACTCTGACAGTACCACCGACATTGTGAGACAGAATTCGGGCAGGGCAGATTTATGACGAGCAGTTACAGAAGTGGAGACAGAGGGACGAGGCTAAGGGCCAGAGACTGTACACAGTTGTGGATGACATAGTCAGATATAAGGACCGTCTATGGGTTCCTGACAGTGAGTGTAGAGCCCAAAATCAGTGCACGTAAAACCCATGTATTTATTTAAATTGTTAAATCATTTATTTAAATTAAAATGATTTTTAGTGATGTGTGATTTATTTAATTGCGTTATTTTAATGTTAGGTGATGCACATTAAAATTTTTTCTCAAGTTTCATGTTTCAGGTGATCATTCGATGCGGGATCGAGGAAAAAAGACCGGTGACGATTTTGGCATATTTTTATGTGGCATTTTATTTTTAAGTTAAGGTTGGGGCATATTAATTAATTTAATAATTTTCAGCATTTTTAAAGCCTAAAATTATGCATTTAGTGAGTTTAGAAGTTGAAACTTTTAAAGTTGGCTTTGTACATTTTATTTTGTTAAAAAGGAGAATTTTATAAAATTAGTGTGTATTTATTTTAATTAAGGAGTTTGTTTAAAATTAGTGTGGGTTAGCCTATTAATTAGAATTTTTATTTGTTAAATTAGCACTAATTACTCCTATTAAACACACACACACTTTTTTCACACACTAGAAATCGGCAAAACACACATACACCATCACAATTCAGATTTAATTATTTTTGATAGGAGGAAACTAGGGTTCTTTGCAAGAATAACAGCCGCCCCTTCCATTCAATTTTCCAACATGTTTTCGGTGAATTTTATTGCAAGTAAATAGTGTCACGTTCGTCCCGGATCAACCTCCCATCCCCGCTTCGGTGTCATCGTTCAGTAACGTTAAAGATTTAAAGGCATGTATATTCCTTTTTTCCTGCGTCAATCTAGTCATATTATGTGTTGTGATGTTTTTATGCGAGAAAATACATGTGTGATGTATAGAAGTTTTAGTAATCATGTTTGGATCACTTTTGAAACCATTTTTGGGATCTCAAATCTCGTTTTTACTGGTCTTTTAAAAACTGAGATTTTTCAATCGAGATTTTGGTAAACCTTTCAACGTAAAAAACATAGAACTTTTTGGTACCTTCGATTTGATATAAAATTCGAAATATTTGGATAAAAATTAAGTGAGATATGATCGTTTTCGTGGGACTGCTCAAACTGCGTTTTCTGAAAAATTTTGTTATTGATGGCTTCTTGAAGTTTTATGGTTGCAGGCTTCGTTGATGATCAACGGGTGGTCGCTGCTACGTTTAGGTATATCAGTAATGATGTTGGGTTGGTATTTGGAATGCCAGTTAGTGTCGATAGGCACTTGAATTCATTAGAAGTTGCAGGAAACGATTCGGTGTCAAATTCCATGTTTTTGAGTTGTATTGTGTCTTAGGTTGGATGTCGTTGTTTGGGGGTGTTTGTATGGGTTTGGATTCAAGGTTATCGTATCCTAGGAGGGGTCTCGAGGTGTCGATTCATGGTCGGGATGATCGAGTTAGGAGAAATAAGCCTTGAGTATATGAATTTTCGTTGGTTCACGCTTACCGAGCCTGCACAGACCTGTACACGGACCCTGGCACTAGAGTCCGTGCCCTTGTTTCGTTCTTAGTGTCTTTAAACCAGCATACACGGACCCCTAGACGGACCCTAGCACGGGGTCCGTGTCTTTACTTCTTTTCGAGCATTTCTTTTGCGCACCTACACGGACCCATACACGGATCCGGGCACAGGGTCGGTGTACTTCATAGTTTGGGAAAAAAATTAGACTTCACGTCAGGTTTTTTTTTGGGGTTCAAGATAATGGTTAGTACGATGATTAAAAGAGGTCATGTCCCGAGAGAACTAGAATGTCATAAGCTACTTATTCACTTCGGTGGTGAGCTTGAGTACCTAAGTCTATGTTATGCTAGTTAAGTATTTCAAACTCATGTTAGTTTGTGCAGCAGCGGCCCCAAGCGAGATCCAACGAATCCCTCAACGCCAAGTAAGTATGACGACGTGCAAAAGAATATATTTAAAGTTTTTGAGGTATGCTAAATGTCTTGTGACCAATTATGTTTGAGATTGGAAAACGGTAAAGTATGACCAGGGACCAATCCACCCCGTTAAAGCATGAACGAGTTTAGATCAGGATTGGAAAGCGTTAAAGCATGAACGGAGACCAATCCACACGATAGAGCATGAACGGGGATCTCATGTATGTGGCAGTGGATCTTCCTGTCAGCCCAGTACTGTGGTTTAGTCTCATCAGACGTATTTATGTATGGGTCACTTGCATTGAAACATATCTCTACGCAAAATGATGAAGTTTATGTATGTTCATATATGTACAAGTATGCAAGCATATTTGAGAAAAGTTTCACGTTATGGCACGCGTGAGGCCCGGGGCCAAAGAGGGCGGGGGGTGATCGCCGGTGCCATCAGTTGCACGGACAATGAGCGGCTTCTGGCAGGCTTCTAGGTGGAGGGAACATGAATGAACCGACCCACACGGGAATGAGAGGGATTCCGAGACTGTTCAATGTAATGGACTGTACAGTTGAAGAGGGCTTAAAAGATCTGATTTGTACTACTCATATCACGAAGGTGCATCTTCTTTTCGGTAGCTCATCACATAAGAACTCCAAAGTTAAGCGTGCTTGACTTGGGGTAATTTTGGGATGGGTGACCTCTTGGGAAGTTTCACAGGGTGCGTGTGAGTGAGGACATAAGCACGCTGGAAAGACTCGTCTTGATACAGTGAGGACAGTCGTTTAATCTGGGGCATTACAGTTGGTATCAGAGCCGACCTCTCTTAGTACGGTGTGGTTCGGGGACGAACCAAACGGAAGCTGGTGGCCATGTGAGGCCCGGGCCCGAAGAGGGCGGGGCGTGATCGCCGCTGCCATCAGTTGCACGGACAATGAGCGGCTCCTGGCAGGCTTCTAGGTGGAGGGAACAAGAATGAACCGACCCACACGGGAATGAGAGGGATTCCGAGACTGTTCAACGTAATGGACTGTACAGTTGAAGAGGGCTTAAAAGATTTGATTTGTACTACTCATATAACGAAGGTGCATCTTCTTTTCGGTAACTCATCACATAAGAACTCCAAAGTTAAGCGTGCTTGACTTGGGGTAATTTTGGGATGGGTGACCTCCTGGGAAGTTTCCCAGGGTGCGTGTGAGTGAGGAACATAAGCACGCTGGAAAGACTCGTCTTGATACAGTGAGGACAGTCGTCGAATCTGGGGCATTACAGCACGTCTATGTATGTAAGTAAGTTCAAGCCCTTGTACGTATGTTAAAGTTCAGGTATGTATGATCTATTTTAAAGTCGCATGTGATTTTATTACGTATTACTCGCTACTTCCAGTTTATACGTGTTGAGTCTTTAGACTCACTAGATTTGATCGATGCAGGTGAGGATGCATTTGAGGATATAGGAGGTGGGGACGAAGCAGCTGGCTTGGACTGATCAGGAGGCTAGACCCAAGGACCACCCAGTTTTTAAGAGTTTATGAACTGTCTCAAATACTCTAATTTCATGTTATCGATTATGAGTTTTAAAAAAGTACTTTTAGTTAACTTAATTTGAGATCTTTTGTTGGAACAATAAATGGGGATGAACAGTTTATATTATCGAATTTTGAAGTTTCGCCTTTTATTTAAGAACATTTTTAATTTTTTCGCAAATTTTAAGTCGGAAAAAGTATGGTATGTTACAGTGAGTCCTTTAGATTAGATATCTTAAGCGAGGATCACAGCGCCCCGTACTCTATCCATCCAGGGAGTACCAAGATGTATAAAGATATTCAGACTCTTTATTGGTGGTCGGGCATGAAGCATGATATTCTCTGATTCGTTTCCGAGTGTTTGACTTGTCAAAAGGTCAAGGCAGAGCATCAAAGACCTGCTGGAAAGCTGAGACCACTCCTAATTTCTGAGTGAAAATGGGAGAACATCAACATGGACTTTGTGACAGGGCTTCCGAGGACTACTAGAGGATATAATGCCATCTGGGTGATAGTTGATCGGATCATTAAATCATTGCATTTTCTACCGATCAAGAAGACTTTCACCATGACTCAGTATGCAGAGTTGTATATCAGAGAAATAGTCAGACTGCATGGGATTCCAATGTCCATCATATCAGACAGAGATCTGAGGTTCACGTCTGCGTTCTGAAAGATTCTACACCAGGCATTGGGTACTAAGCTGCTGTTCAATACTGTCTTCCATTCTCAGATAGACAGACATTCAGAGAGGGTGATTCAGATCCTGGAAGACCTACCCCGAGCTTGCATGATCGAATTCGAGCACAGCTGGGAGCCGAAGTTATCTCTCGTGGAGTTCACATACAACAACAGTTATCAGGCTTCGATCGGTATGGCTCTATACGAGGCACTATACGGGAGGAAGTTTTTAGAATAGGTGCTCGTCGAGCTAAGTGTTGGCCGATGATTCATGTTTAAACTCTATGTACAAACGATCTTTATTTTAATAATATTTGAAATTATTATTTTGGCACATCTTTATCTGTATACCCATGCTAGTTGCATAGATAAAGTCCTTGAATATACATATAGTAGAAAGAATATGAGATGCTCATATGATGAGTATCGTGAAACTCGTATTTGCAATACAATATATTCTAAACAGTTTCTAATCGATTCAGCCTCTGCTAAGAAGGATAAAGGTCGATTGAGTTTGAGACTAGTATCTGCGATGTGAGTACCATGTTTCATTGGTAGGGAACATTGTGATGTCCGAGCATGCAGATAGGTGCTCCTTGTATAGTGCACTGAACAACCTTCCGTAAAGAACTTTCCAAGTGGTTCTCACTTATCGAGTGGAAACGTCGTAGTTTATGGTTTTATACCATTAGTCCTTATGACCCGGGACAACATTGAGACTCAATATGCTTGCATTGCACTTTGACTTGTTTACCGACTCTCATGGGGTTATCAGGTGGCAAGGTTGGGTAATCTGTCGAAACATATAGGAGTCGATGCATTGTAGTTGTGGATTCACCGCTTACCTTCGGGTATGGATATCCTATGTGATCTCATGTGTATGTAGTTTGAAATCTCTGATCAGAGTGTTGGTAGTAATTAAGAAAGGGGTTTCTTAGATTACACCATTGATGCAACTACGACATGACACATAGTATCGATTCTTTGACAGCTCTCGATATACCAATAGTTGTCGAACCGGTCGGGATATATGAGATGAAGGGACCGTACTGTACGTTAACCATAATAGAATGGTTCTTGCATGCACTATCATTTGATACATAGGGAATCATGTAAGCGATGCTGCTAGGCGTTTAACATAATTGTTTGGGTACTATTAAAATTGAGTTCTGACGTTCATATTATCAAGGGGTTGATAAGTAAGTGGAGCAAATGGGGTATGATCATATAAGGACATGTTTAGTCCCAAATCACATTGAGATATGAACCCACGGCTAGTTATATTATTGAACCATTTAGGGTCACATAAGTGCTAACTTTCTAGATCTCGTTGAGAAGGAAAATAGTTCAATGTGTTGAGCGGCTTATAAAGGAGTTTATAAGCGCAAAGAAAAATAGAAGTATGACTTCTATGAAAAAGATTATGGGGAATGTAACTTTTAATAAACACTAGTGGGCTTGAGTAAATTCAAGTAAGGTTTAATTGGTCATAAATTTGTTTGAGACATTTAAATTAAAGTTCATGGGCTTTGTAATTGTTACAAGCCTAAATAAAATTGCATGCTTGGGAGGTGAATGGCTGGAGGGAACTTTTTCAACAAACAATGCATGGCATTCTCATGCAACATTTTACTTTTTACACAACCAAGAAAAATTTCTCCCCCTTTTCTCCTCAAGCACATGGCCGAAATTTCGCCCATACTTCCATAATATTTTTGCTTCTTCATTTTGTTGATGAAAGCATTTTCTTCTCAAAGAAAAATCCTCTAATTTTTATAATGCAAAATTAAATAGGATCTTCCTTGTTTGTGGTAGACCTAATTTGAAGGAATTTGAGCAAGGAGTACTCAAGGAAAGCTTGTAGATTGTCTACCTTCAAGAGCTAAGTTGTTTATAACTTTGTTGGATCCAATAATCAATCTTTGTGATTGATAGGTCAAAATTATAAAATACTCTATGTATGAAATTTTTGTGTTTTTGTTATTTGCTACACTTAAAAGGGGTGCTCGTTTTTGTCTTGTTCAAAAACATTTTTTTTCAAACTTCTGTTGCGCTTCCGGGCACCGTAACCAATCCCCTTTCAGAAGTGTAGGTCGCCGGTGTATTGGGATGAAGTCGGAGAGAGAGCAGAGTTAGGTTCGGATATTTTCAGGCAGATCGCAGAGTTAGTGGTCAAGATTCAGGACAGGATGAATACAGCTCAGAGCCACAAGAAAAATTATGCAGATCAGAGGCGCATAGATCTCGAGTTCGCAGTAGGGGATCACGTTTTTGTAAGAGTAGGTGTCCGTCGAGCCAAGTGTTGGCCGAGGGTTCATAATTAAACTCTATGTATAAACAGTCTTTATTTTAATAATATTTGAATTTATCGTTTTGGCACTTCTTTATCTGTATACCCATGCTACTTGCATAGATAAAGCCCTTGAATATACAAATAGTAGAAAGAATATGAGATGCTCATATGATGAGTATCATAAAACTCATATTTGTAATACTGTATATTCTAAACGGTTCCTAGTCGATTCAGCCGCCACTAAGAAGGATATAGGCCGCTCGAGTTCGAGACTAGTATCTGCGATGTGAGTACCATGTTTCATTGGTAGGGGACATTGTGATGTCCGAGCATGCAGATAGGTGCTCCTTGTAGAGTGCACTGAACAACCTTCCATAAAAGGACTTTCCAAGTGATTCTCACTTATCGAGTGAAAAACTCCTAGTTTATGGTTGTACATCATTAGTCCTTATGACCCGGGACAACATTGAGACTCTATGTGCTAGAATTACACTTTGACTTGTTTACCGACTCTCATGGGGTCATCAGGTGGCAAGGTTGGGTGTTCTGTCGAAACATATAGGAGTCGATGCATTGTAGTCGGGGATTCACCGCTTACCTTCGGGTATGGATATCCTATGTGTTCTCATGTGTATGTAGGTTGAAATCTCTGATCAGAGTATGGTGGTAATTATGAAAGGGATTTCATAGATTACACCATCGATCTAACTACGACATGACACATAGTATCGATTCATTGACAACTCTCGATAAACCAATGGTTGTCGAATCGGTCGGGATATATGAGTTGAAGGGACCGTACTGTACGCTAACCATAATTGAATGGTTCTTGCAGGCACTATCATTTGATACCTAGGGAATCATGTAAGCGATGCTGCTAGGCGTTTAACATGATTGGTTGGGTACTATCAGACTTGAGTTATGACGTTTTTGTTATCAAGGAGTTGATAAGTAAGAATGGAGCAATAGGGGTATGCTCATATAAGGACATGTTTAGTCCGAATCACATGGAGATGTGAACCCACGGCTAGTTGTATCAATGAACCATTGAGGGCCACACAAGTACTAGCTTTCTAGATCCCGTTGAGAAGTAAAAATAGTTCAATGTGTTGAACGGATAAATGAGTTTATAAGCGTTGAGAAAAATAGAAGTATGACTTCTATGAGAGAAATGTAAATTTTAATTTATGAATGTGTTCCTAAATTAAAAGTAGGCCAAGTGAATAATGTATTTGAAAATTGTGATTTTCATAAACATTATTATGGACTAAATTAAATTAATTTAAGTGTTGAATTAATTAAACACTAGTGGGCCCAGTAGAGTCCAAATAATTAAATTAATTCAAGTGTTGAATTAATTAAATAACATTGGACCTTGTAGTGCTCAATTGGAAATAATTATTTAACTAGTGGGCTTGAGTAAAATCAAGTAAACTATAAATGGGCTCAAATATGTTTGGGACATTTAAATAAAAGTCCATGGGCCTTGTAATTGTTACAAGCCCACTTGAAATGCACGCTTGGGAGGTGAAAGGTTGTGGAATACTTTTAATTAAAATATTGCATGGCATGCAACTTTTTAGACCAAATTTTTCCACAACCAAGGCAACTCATCCCCCGTCATTCAAGACCTACCTTGGCCGAAATCTTAGGGGATTTTCTCTCCAAGTTTTTCTCTCAATTTATTCTTCAAGTGTTGAGGAAAAAATATTCTTCTCTTTGAAAAATCCTCTTAATTTTCTAGTGCAAATTAAGAGGGGATTTACCTAGCAAGTGGTGGGCCTAATTTTTTAAGGAGGAGAGCTTGTAGATTGCCATCCCATTCAAGAGCTTTGTTGTTTGACAACAAAGTTGGAGCCATCATCAACCTCAAGAGGTTGATAGGTAATGATTTTCTCAAAACACCCTATGTATGATTTTTGGTATTTTATTGTATTTGCTAGACAATATCATGAGGTGGCCGAAACTTTTCTTGAAACATTCGATTTTTAAACTTCCGTTGCCCTTCCGGTCACCGTAACCGATCCCCGTTGAAGTGGTATCCGAGCTATGGTTACGATTTTGTGTAGCAATTACAAGATATTATGTTGAGATCGATTTCTAACCGCATGAGTGTATTTTTGCAACCAAAAACCGAGGCTCATTGTGGGGAACTTCGGGCAGCTCGGGCTGCCCGAGGGGCTGCCCATTTCGGGAAGCTAGGGCAGCTAGGGCTAGGGCTGCCCGAACAGCCCCATTAAAAATAAAAAAAAAAAAATTTTTGTTGCCGGAATCTGGCGACGGAGCTCCGGCGACGGCGATGACGACTAGGGTTTCCAAAAGTGTTTTGGATTATCAAAGTGTCATGGGTCTTGAGTTGTTGGGCCATTGGATGGCTAACATATTTGTGAATTTTGAATGGGCCAAAATGTTTTTGGTGTAAAAATAAGTTTTTGGGCCCTTAAGTTTAAAATTACAAAAGTTGCAAATATTTTCTCATGAAATAAATATTTTAAGTTGGAATTTAAATATTTATAGTAAATGGTGATTTACAAGAAATTCGGTTATAAATAAATTAATTTGAAAGTAGACAAAGGTGTTTGTATACTTTGTTAATTTAGTTTATAATCGTGGCGGTTAGTGATTGGATCAAGATATATAATATTGGATCAATTAATTATTGTGATAATTAATTGATGGTGTATGATATGTGATATTATGCATGAAGGATGATCAAAAGCCCAAGCCCAATTTGCTAGGTGTATACTAGGATATTTTGTGTTGAATGATTGTAATAATTATCAATTTATAAAGTGGGCTTGGTTTATGGCCCGTTCCCACCCCCCATGAGATGTATCCCTATTTGCCATTGATATTTGTTTGTAAATATTAGTAGAGTGGATGATCAAGATTGGAAGATGGTGGCCATGATGATTATGAAGATCGAAGACATGTAAATATTGGAAGCTAATGTAATAGTTGCATTTGCATCCCTTGCATTACCCTAGGATTGGACCTAGGCCCGTGTTTAGCTCACACGGGCCATTAGTATTGGGTCGAATGATCATCCTTGTTTGTTTACTGTTTATAATATATGCATGTTATGTTATAAATAATGAGTATGTGCGTTATTATCGTTTTGGCACTTCTTTATCTGTATACCCATGCTACTTGCATAGATAAAGCCCTTGAATATACAAATAGTAGAAAGAATATGAGATGCTCATATGATGAGTATCATGAAACTCATATTTGTAATACTGTATAGTCTAAACGGTTCCTAGTCGATTCAGCCGCCACTAAGAAGGATATAGGCCGCTCGAGTTCGAGACTAGTATCTGCGATGTGAGTACCATGTTTCATTGGTAGGGGACATTGTGAGGTCCGAGCATGCAGATATGTGCTCCTTGTAGAGTGCACTGAACAACCCTCCATAAAAGGACTTTCCAAGTGGTTCTCACTTATCGAGTGGAAAAGTCCTAGTTTATGGTTGTACATCATTAGTCCTTATGACCCGGGACAACATTGAGACTCTATGTGCTAGAAATACACTTGACTTGTTTACCGACTCTCATGGGGTCATCAGGTGGCAAGGTTGGGTGTTCTGTCGAAACATATAGGAGTCGATGCATTGTAGTCGGGGATTCACCGCTTACCTTCGGGTATGGATATCCTATGTGTTCTCATGTGTATGTAAGTTGAAATCTCTGATCAGAGTATGGTGGTAATTATGAAATGGGTTTCATAGATTACACCATCGATCTAACTACGACATGACACATAGTATCGATTCATTGACAACTCTCGATAAACCAATGGTTGTCGAATCAGTCGGGATATATGAGTTGAAGGGACCGTACTGTACGCTAAACATAATTGAATGGTTCTTGCAGGCACTATCATTTGATACCTAGGGAATCATGTAAGCGATGCTGCTAGGCGTTTAACATGATTGGTTGGGTACTATCAGACTTGAGTTCTGACGTTCTAGTTATCAAGGAGTTGATAAGTAAGAATGGAGCAATAGGGGTATGCTCATATAAGGACATGTTTAGTCCGAATCACATGGAAATGTGAACCCACGGCTAGTTGTATCAATGAACCATTGAGGGCCACACAAGTACTAGCTTTCTAGATCCCGTTGAAAAGTAAAAATAGTTCAATGTGTTGAACGGATAAATGAGTTTATAAGCGTTGAGAAAAATAGAAGTATGAATTCTATAAGAGAAATGTAAATTTTAATTTATGAATGTGTTCCTAAATTAAAAGTAGGCCAAGTGAATAATGTATTTGAAAATTGTGATTTTCATAAACATTATTATGGACTAAATTAAATTAATTCAAGTTTTGAATTAATTAAACACTAGTGGGCCCAGTAGAGTCCAAATAATTAAATTAATTCAAGTGTTGAATTAATTAAATAACATTGGACCTTGTAGTGCTCAATTGGAAATAATTATTTAACTAGTGGGCTTGAGTAAAATCAAGTAAACTATAAATGGGCTCAAATATGTTTGGGACATTTAAATAAAAGTCCATGGGCCTTGTAATTGTTACAAGCCCACTTGAAATGCATGCTTGGCATGCAACTTTTTGGACCAAATTTTTCCACAACCAAGGCAACTCATCCTCCCTCATTCAAGACCTACCTTGGCCGAAATCTTAGGGGATTTTCTCTCCAAGTTTTTCTCTCAATTTCTTCTTCAAGTGTTGAGGAAGAAATATTTTTCTCCTTGAAAAATCCTCTTAATTTTCTGGTGCAAATTAAGAGGGGATTTACCTAGCAAGTGGTGGGCCTAATGTTTGAAGGAGGAGAGCTTGTAGATTGCCATCCCATTCAAGAGCTTTGTTGTTTGACAACAAATTTGGAGCCATCATCAACCTCAAGAGGTTGATAGGTAACGATTTTCTCAAAACACCCTATGTATGATTTTTGGTGTTTTATTGTATTTGCTATACAATATCATGAGGTGGCCGAAAATTTTCTTGAAACATTCGATTTTTAAACTTCCGTTGCGCTTCCGGTCACCGTAACCGATCCCCGTTGAAGTGGTATCAGAGCTATGGTTACGATTTTGTGTAGCAATTACAAGATATTATGTTGAGATCGATTTCTAACTGCATGAGTGTATTTTTGCAACCAAAAACCGAGGCTCATTGTGGGGAACTTCGGGCAGCATGTTGCTGCCATTTCAATAAGCTAGGGCAGCCCGAGGGGCTGCCCGTTTCGGGCAGCTAGGGCTAGGGCTGCCCAAACAGCCCCATTAAAAATTAAAAAAAAAAAAAATTTGTTGACGGAATCTGGCGATGGAGCTCCGGCGACGGCGATGACGACTAGGGTTTCCAAAAGTGTTTTGGATTATCAAAGTGTCATGGGCCTTGAGTTGTTGGGCCATTGGATGGCTAACATATTTGTGAATTTCGAATGGGCCAAAATGTTTTTGGTGAAAAATAAGTTTTTGGGCCCTTAAGTTTAAAATTACAAAAGTTGCAAATATTTTCTCATGAAATAAATATTTTAAGTTGGACTTTAAATATTTATAGTAAATGGTGATTTACAAGAAATTCGGTTATAAATAAATTAATTTGAAAGTAGACAAAGGTGTTTGTATACTTTGTTAATTTAGTTTATAATCGTGGCGGTTAGTGATTGGATCAAAATATATAATATTGGATCAATTAATTATTGTGATAATTAATTGATGGTGTATGATATGTGATATTATGCATGAAGGATGATCAAAAGCCCAAGCCCAATTTGCTAGGTGTATGCAAGGATATTTTGTGTTGAATGATTGTAATAATTATCAATTTATAAATTGGGCTTGGTTTATGGCCCGTTCCCACCCCCCATGAGATGTATCCCTATTTGCCATTGATATTTGTTTGTAAATATTAGTATAGTGGATGATCAAGATTGGAAGATGGTGGCCATGATTATTATGAAGATCGAAGACATGTAAATATTGGAAGCTAATGTAATAGTTGCATTTGCATCCCTTGCATTACCCTAGGATTGGACCTAGGCCCGTGTTTAGCTAACACGGGCCATTAGTATTGGGTCGATTGACCATCCTTGTTTGTTTACTGTTTATAATATATGCATGATAAGTTATAAATAATGAGTATGTGCGTTATTATTATGATAATAACAAAGTTGTATGAATCCGGCAAACATACGATCAAACATGGCGAGTTTTTAAATAAAATTAATGATGAAACATTTCAAAATTAAAAACCCTCATTTTGAATAAGATTCAAAATTAATATCAAGCCCGAAAAGGGGAATTATAAATTTGTTTATAATTTCCATGTCTTCCATCGACAATGGGTGCATGATGAACGCTACCCGTACTCGGGGCTCGGCTCATATTATTGGGGGGGCCCTGGGTGCCGGAAAGCTGTGACATCCATTGACATGGTGATGTGAACTACGTGGAACTCCCATGATTTCGGCTCATATTATTGAGGGAACTCATGGCGACTGTCCATTAAGGTTCAACATCGATGGGTAAGGCTTGACACGTAAAGATGAACGACGTCATATTATTGGGTCCTAATCAAACGTGAGACAAAAGTTTACGTAAGGGTTGCATTGTGATGCAATTGGAAACTAGCTTTTAGGAATTGTGATTGGCTGATATTATTCGGGATCATAATTCGCTAATTGGACCTTACGTACCTACTGAAGAAAAGAGTTTCCCGTTTTCACTAGAGAGTAGTGGAAATGTCAAAACAGTGGGAGCGAAAATTTATAAAGTTAAAGTCCAAACTTTATATCTTAATAAATATTTTAAAATAGTCATTAACATTTATCTGTTTTACTTTTCAGTACAAAAATTTGACAATGTCTTCAATTCGCAATCCGCTTTCTGCCATACTCGAAAAACATGTGTTAACCGGACCTAACTATCTCACTTGGCTAAGAAATCTGAAAATTTTCCTAAACTCAGAAAATATTGCATATACACTGACTGAGTCGCCCCCTGCTGAGGCTCCGACTAGCTACACTCCTGAGGAATTGCAGACCTACAAGGATTGGTGTGACCATGATTTGAAGGCTAGGTGTTATATGCAGGCTTCTATGAATGATGAGCTGCAGAGGCGTTTTGAGGATGCAAGGAATGCTGCTGACATTCATATGCACCTCATGGAGCTCTTTGGTAAGCAGACTCGGCCTCTTAGGCATGCTACCGTCAAGGAGCTGATCACTATGCGCATGCGGGATGGGGCCTCGGTCCATGAGCATGGCTTGAAGATGATTGGGCTCGTGGACAAGCTCGTTGGCATGGATCTGATGTTGCCTTCGGAGTTGACCACCGACGTGTTGCTCTTATCGCTGCCTAGCTCATTTGATCCTTTTGTGGTGAACTTCAATATGAACAAGATAGAGCCGACCCTTGAGGAGTTGGTGAACATGCTTGTGACCTTTGAGTCCACCATCAAGAAAGAGAAGCCGGTTCTTTTTGTGGACTCTTCATCTGGTACGAAGACCGGTCCACCTGGGAAGGGAAAGAAGCGTTCTTTCCAACGTCCCAAGAAGAGCGTGCCCTTGAAGAGGCAGACTCCGGGTCCCGTAGTGGCAGCCACACCAGTGAAGGCTGACAAGACTGTTGACATCCGTCATCACTGCAAGAAGCCTGGACATTGGAGGCGTAACTGCAGGGAATATCTTGCCCAGAAGAGTTCTAGAAACGGTATGTTCTATATCGAAGTAAACATTTCAATTAACTCTACTTCTTGGGTATTGGATACCGGCTGTGGCTCACATCTCTGTAATGATTTGCAGGTGATGGGAAGAAGTAGGAGGCTCAGGGAAGGTGAGACCTTCTTGAGGATGGGCAATGGGGCAAGGGTTGCTGCCAAAGCTGTTGGAGATGTTACTTTACTTTTGAACAATGATTTTAAGTTAATGTTAAGAGACGTTTTATTTGTACCTGAGTTGGTGAAAAACATTATTTCCATTTCTATGTTAGATAAAGATGGATTTTCTTGTTTATTTAGCAAAGGTGTTTGCAATATTTACAAGAATGAATGTTTAATTGGTACTTGAGAACTTGAAAACGATCTCTACACATTAAAATTGAAAGATATTCCACTTAACAATGTCCAAGCTATAACAACAACAAACAAGCGCAAACAAGATACTCTAAATTCGGCACAATTATGGCATGCTCGATTAGGACATATTTCCCTAAGAAGGATGAACAAGTTAGTGGGAGTAGGCATGTTTGATATGTCTTATATTAATGCTCTCACGACTTGTGAATCCTGTCTAAAAGAAAAGATGACCAAGATTCCCTTTAAGGGCCATGTGGAGCGAGCCAAAGGGTTATTGGATTTGATCCATACCGATGTGTGCCGTCCGCTTAGCATCACCACTAAGCATGGACATGCCTACTTCATTACCTTTACCGATGACTTTTCGAGGTACGGGTATGTGTATTTGATGAAATATAAGTCTGAAGCCTTTGAAAGGTTCAAAGAATTCAGAAGTGAAGTAGAGAAGCAATTGGGACGAAGCATCAAGATACTTCGATCGGATCGAGGTGGTGAGTACTTGAGTGCCGAGTTCCAAGAGTATCTTAGGGAGAATGGGATTCTCTCGCAGTGGACTCCGCCCGCTACACCACAGTTGAATGGTGTTTCGGAGCGTCGTAACTGGACTTTGATGGACATGGTTCGATCTATGATGGGGTTCACTGAGTTGCCGCCATCCTTTTGGGGATATGCGCTTGAGACAGCGACAATGTTGTTGAACAATGTCCATACAAAGGCAGTTGATAAGACACCATATGAGATATGGATGGGTAAGCCACCCAAATATTCTTATCTTAGATTATGGGGGTGCCCTGCTTATGTGAAGCAGGTAGTGGGACATAAATTGGATAGTCGATCCATTTTATGTTACTTTGTGGGATATCCAAAGAATTCGGTTGGATACTACTTCTATCATCCCCAAGAAACAAAGGTGTTTGTTTCTAGGAATGCAACCTTTTTGGAAAAGGAATTTATATTAGATAGAAAAGGCGAGATGATAGAACTCGAAGAGGTTCGAGAGACACCCACAATTGAAGAACCCACACCAGAAGAGCCAAGAGAGGAGATACAAGCTCCTAGAAGATCCGAGAGAGTCTCGAGACCACCTATGAGGTATGGTCTGCTTCTTGAAGAGGGCCATGATGAGCCTAACCATGGATGTGATCCAAGGACCTTCAAGGAAGCATTATCTGATGCCGATTCATCCAAGTGGCTTGAAGCGATGGAATCTGAGATGAATTCCATGTATTCGAACCAAGTGTGGAATCTCGTGGATCCACCTGAGGGAATTGTTCCCATAGGGTGTAAATGGATTTACAAGAGGAAACTTGGGGCGGATGGGAAGGTATTGACCTTCAAGGCGCGATTGGTGGCAAAAGGATATACTCAAAGACAAGGAGTTGACGTTGAGGAAACCTTTTCTCCAGTTGCAATGTTCAAGTCTATAAGGATATTGCTAGCCATAGCTGCATGGTATGACTATGAGATATGGCAGATGGATGTTAAGACAGCCTTTCTTAATGGGGATATTAAGGAAGAGATTTACATGTCTCAACCCGAAGGGTTTACATCTATCGGAAGTGAGCATATGGTATGCAAACTTCAAAGATCTATTTATGGTTTAAAGCATGGCATCTAGGAGTTGGAACCTCAGATTCGATAGTACAATCAAAGAGTTTGGTTTTACTAAGAATCATGAGGAACCCTGTGTATAAGAAGGTCAATGGAAGTGCTGTGACATTCCTGGTGTTGTATGTTGATGACATTCTACTCATTGGGAATGATGTAGGAATGTTGCAATCAACGAAGATATGGTTAGCGAGTAAGTTCTCAATACAGGACTTGGGTGAAGCATCTTTTGTATTGGGAATACAGATCTATAGAGATAGATCAAAAAGATTGCTTGGTCTCAGCCAGTCCACATACATTGATACCATCGTGAAGCGGTTCTCGATGGATGAGTCCAAGAGAGGACATCTACCAATGTGTCATGGCGTGTCCCTATCCAAGTCTATGTCTCCCAAGACTGATGCAGAGATAGCGGCGATGACCAGCATTCCTTATGCATCTGCGATTGGTAGCATCATGTATGGGATGATATCTACACGTCTTGACGTGGCTTTTGCCCTAAGTGTAGTGAGTAGATATCAATCCAACCCTGGTCTTCCACACTGTAAAACTGTGAAAGACATCCTCAAGTATTTGAGAAGGACCAATAAATTGTTCTTGGTCTATGGGGGTGGAGAACTCAAATTGGAAGGCTATACCGACTCTAGCTTCCAAAGCGATATCGATGACTCGAATTCAACCTCTGGATTCATATTCATGCTCAATGGTGCTGCTGTCTCTTGGAAGAGTTCCAAGCAAGACAGTACAGCGGATTCCACCACTGAGGCAGAATATATTGCTGCATCAGCTGCAGCAAAGGAGGCTGTTTGGATAAGAAATTTCATCCAAGAGTTGGGCGTCATTCCTAATGGAGTTGCTCCTGTCCCGGTGTTTTGTGACAACACGGGAGCCATTGCTCAAGCAAAAGAGCCGAGGCTCTCATCAGAAGTCCAAACACGTATTAAGAAAGTACCACATCCTCAGAGAGATCGTGGAGAGAGGAGATGTCACGATTGACAAAGTCGGCTCCGCAGATAATGTTGCTGATCCACTAACTAAGCCTTTACCTGGACAATTGTTCGAGAAGCATCGCGAATCGATGGGTTTGAAGCATATGGGTAGTTGGCTCTAGTGCAAGTGGGAGATTGTTAGAGTAGGTGCCTGTCGAGCCAAGTGTTGGCCGAGGGTTCATTATTAAACTCTATGTATAAACAGTCTTTATTTTAATAATATATGAATTTATCGTTTTGGCACTTCTTTATCTGTATACCCATGCTACTTGCATAGATAAAGCCCTTGAATATACAAATAGTAGAAAAAATATGAGATGCTCATATGATGAGTATCATGAAACTCATATTTATAATACTGTATATTCTAAACGGTTCCTAGTCGATTCAGCCGCCACTAAGAAGGATATAGGCCGCTCGAGTTCGAGACTAGTATCTGCGATGTGAGTACCATGTTTCATTGGTAGGGGACATTGTGATGTCTGAGCATGCAGATAGGTGCTCCTTGTAGAGTGCACTGAACAACCCTCCATAAAAGGACTTTCCAAGTGGTTCTCACTTATCGAGTGGAAAAGTCCTTGTTTATGGTTGTACATCATTAGTCCTTATGACCCAGGACAACATTGAGACTCTATGTGCTAGAATTACACTTTGACTTGTTTACCGACTCTCATGGGGTCATCAGGTGGCAAGGTTGGGTGTTCTGTCGAAACATATAGGAGTTGATGCATTGTAGTCGGGGATTCACCGCTTACCTTCGGGTATGAATATCCTATGTGTTCTCATGTGTATGTAGGTTGAAATCTCTGATCAGAGTATGGTGGTAATTATGAAAGTGGTTTCATAGATTACACCATCGATGCAACTACGACATGACACATAGTATCGATTCATTGACAATTCTCGATAAACCAATGGTTGTCGAATCGGTCGGGATATATGAGTTGAAGGGACCGTACTGTACGCTAACCATAATTGAATGGTTCTAGCAGGCACTATCATTTGATACCTAGGGAATCATGTAAGCGATGCTGCTAGGCGTTTAACATGATTGGTTGGGTACTATCAGACTTGAGTTCTGACGTTCTTGTTATCAAGGAGTTGATAAGTAAGAATGGAGCAATTGGGGTATGCTCATATAAGGACATGTTTAGTCCGAATCACATGGAGATGTGAACCCACGGCTAGTTGTATCAATGAACCATTGAGGGCCACACAAGTACTAGCTTTCTAGATCCCGTTGAGAAGTAAAAATAGTTCAATGTGTTGAACGGATTATAAATGAGTTTATAAGCGTTGAGAAAAATAGAAGTATGTCTTCTATGAGAGAAATGTAAATTTTAATTTATGAATGTGTTCCTAAATTAAAAGTAGGTCAAGTGAATAATGTATTTGAAAATTGTGATTTTCATAAACATTATTATGGACTAAATTAAATTAATTCAAGTGTTGAATTAATTAAACACTAGTGGGCCCAGTAGAGTCCAAATAATTAAATTAATTCAAGTGTTGAATTAATTAAATAACATTAGACCTTGTAGAGCCCAATTGGAAATAATTATTTAACTAGTGGGCTTGAGTAAAATCAAGTAAACTATAAATGGGCTTAAATATGTTTGGGACATTTAAATAAAAGTCCATGGGCCTTGTAATTGTTACAAGTCCACTTGATATGCATAATTTGGAGGTGAAAGGTTGTGGAATACTTTTAATTAAAATATTGCATGGCATGCAACTTTTTGGATCAACTTTTTCCACAACCAAGGCAACTCATCCTCCCTCATTCAAAACCTACCTTGGCCGAAATCTTAGGGGATTTTCTCTCCAAGTTTTTCTCTCAATTTCTTCTTCAAGTGTTGAGGAAGAAATATTCTTCTCCTTGAAAATTCCTCTTAATTTATTAGTGCAAATTAATAGGGGATTTACCTAGCAAGTGGTGGGGCTAATTTTTGAAGGAGGAGAGCTTGTAGATTGCCATCCCATTCAAGAGCTTTGTTGTTTGACAACAAAGTTGGAGCCATCATCAACCTCAAGAGGTTGATAGGTAACGATTTTCTCAAAACACCCTATGTATGATTTTTGGTATTTTATTGTATTTGCTACACAATATCATGAGGTGGCCGAAAATTTTCTTGAAACATTCGATTTTTAAACTTCCGTTGCGCTTCCGGTCACCGTAACCGATCCCCTTTCAGTTTTTGTGAAAGTCGCACCGACGAAGGGTGTGATGAGATTTAGGAAGAAGGACAAGCTTAGTCATAGATTCATCGCACCGTTCGAGATTCTGGAGAGAGTTGGGACACTCGCATACAGGGTTGCATTGCCGTCGAATTTGGCGAGAGTTCATAATGTGTTCGACGTCTCTATGATGCGGAAGTACATGTCGAATCCTTCACATGTGCTGAACTATGAGCCACTTCAGCTGACACCGCACCTGTCATTCGGGGAAAGACCCACTCAGATTTTGGACAGACAGGAGAGGAGGCTCCGGAACAAGGTGATTCAAATGATCAAAGTCAAGTGGCTGAATCATTCCGAGGAGGAGGCTACTTCGGAAATTGAGACCGAGATGATGAGTCGCTACCCGGAGTTATTCGGTATATTTTAAATTTCGAGGACGAAATTTTATTTTTAAGGGGGGGAGAATTGTAAGGTCCGGGAAATTTAAGTAACATAACATGAATGCATGTAATATAGGATTTTATTTAAATACATATTTATTGATTTTTATGAATTTAATGCATAATTACTGCATTATAGGATTCATTTCATTATTGTTTTAAAGCTTCACGCATTGGGGTTCTAGTTGCATTTCGCGCTCGGACGAGAAACGGAGACCGGTTATTATCAGGAAAAATATTTTTATTACGTGGTTATTTTTAATTATTTAATATGAGCTATTTAAAGTACGGTTTTAAAAAATGAGTCTTGGTTGGGTATTTTCATCCGTCGGGTTATATTTTTTGTCGGTACGCAAATTTTAACATTTCGGAGGACCTTTCGAGGGCTTGGGCGATATTTTCAAAAATTCACTAAAACGAAATATTTTTTCGGGAAATTATTGAACTTGTTGGGTTTGATTTATTGCTTAATGAGCCCAACACCTTTTTTTATCCCTTAAATCTTTATTTTTGGCCCACTAGTGCATAATTAACTATTTTAAAAACCAACTAAGCTAACCCTATACCTAATTCCACCACTAGCAGCCGCCCTCCTCCCTCATTAGCAGCATTTCCATGCCACTTTTATCAGCAAGAACAACAACATTCGGTCCCTCCCCTTTTTTTGCAATAAAAGCCTTCCCCGCTCTTCCGGTGTTCATTCTACGCACGCATCTTCAAGTTTTCTAGCGTAAAAACATCAAGACACGCTTGTATTTCCATTTTCTCCTCATACAAGACATAAGTATGCTGAATTTTATATATTTGTATGAAAATTTTATGATCTACATCATGCTTACATTTTTGAATGAGTTTGACATGAAAACCTTGCATTGTTTTGACTCCATCTCAAGTTTTCTTGTACGGTTGCAAGGGGATGCTGTTTTTGAGCGTTCTAAGGGCTGATCACGGCTTTAAGATCGTGTCTTAAGGCTGATCGGTTTGGTGTAGTTCGTGTGTTTAAGTGAAGCCGGTGATTTGATGAGCTATCCCAAGCTGTGGACCAGACCCTGGTGGGTCTCAGTCGTGGCCTAGAGTTGTCTCACGTTGCTGGGATTAGCTTGAGATTCGGTTGGGGTTGCAAATTCGAGGAGTGACGCGGGTGAGGGTTTGAGATGAGTCTCGCCTGTTGGTGTGATGCAGCTGTTATGGGGCTGTGATTTAGGGTTAAATAGTTCCATTAGGGTCCTATAGTGGGCTAAGAGGGGCTGGTGCGTGGCTGGTCCCGTCGGTTGTAGGCTAGGATCAAAAATATGGAA
The DNA here is from genome assembly GCF_025594145.1 of Primulina tabacum. Classification (NCBI taxonomy): domain Eukaryota; kingdom Viridiplantae; phylum Streptophyta; class Magnoliopsida; order Lamiales; family Gesneriaceae; genus Primulina; species Primulina tabacum. The sequence goes on from NC_134551.1 coordinate 29,680,437, forward strand.
AGTGGGCGCCTAGGGTTCCGGGGGTGATCATGAAAATTTTTCCATCATCTTGTGTTCATGTTTTAGGGAGTCATAGTGGGCTGGAATGTAAGATTTAAGGGCTGTTAGAGTGTGGTTTAGGTATGGTAAAATTTTGGAAAAAATTTGGTTATGTTTCGGGTCGATTTGGGTTAAAACCGGGACCTCGGTCCAAGTTTTAAAACAAATTGTTTCAGTTTTGTAACAGGCTCGAGTTTACATCTAAGAAATAATTTTAAATATGTTTTGGAAAGTTTTAAGGAGTTTGGTAAACTTCGGGTCGAAATTTAGAGGTTCAGGGTGTAGCACCCGTAAATCAGTAGACGTATAAGCCATGCATAATTCTAGATTTTTTTAAAAAATTTAATTGACTTCATTGCATGATTATTTTAAATGCATTTATTTGAAGTTAATTATTTTATTATTTCAATTCAGTAGTTTGATTTTTAGCATTTCAGTTATTTCAGTGAGGCCGGACCGGAGTTGGAGTTTTGAGATAGAATTTAAGATTCGAGAAATATTTCCAGAAGTTAATTTAGCTAGCAACCAAGTTCATTTAAGTTAGTAAGGGAGGTTTGAGGATTTAATTTAATTATTTGAGGTGATTAAGAAATGAGCTCATTTAAGTTACTTAATTAAGGGGTTAGTTCACTAAATTAATTAAAGGATTAGTAAGGCTTTTAAGGGTTATTAAATTACTAGATAATCAATTTTTCCCTACCATTTATCATGCATTTTCGGCCACACCCCTAGAAGAACAAACTAGGACTTGCCAACTCACCTTTGACCCATTCTTGGTTGATTAGCATGCTAATTCTTTTAGCTATTTTTCCACCTTAATTAATTAATACTAGACCACTATCCTAACCCTTGTTTGGCATGATAAAATCGGCCACTATACTCTAGAATCACCCAAGAGATCATTTGATATCAATTCAAAATTCAAAATTCAAATGCATGAAGACTTGGTCTTGATATGATCCTTATATCTTGCACCATCCTCCTCACCCCTCATAACCACTCCATCACACTCCCTCCCCACCAAAATCAGACCCCTTTTCAGTAGAAAAAACGTGAATAATAGCTAGGGACAAAGGGAGAAAAAATCGAGAACTAGAAAGAACAAGAGAAGCGCTCCACCTCCTACGTGCCGCGTCGTCGTCGTTTCGTTCGTTTTCTTTCGAAACGAAACCAGGCATGTCTAGATTCTTTCTAAACCTCAATCAAGTCATATTATCATTTATTTTTCAGTACATGATCATGTTTATTCAAGAAAAAATCGAGATCCATGTCCAAACATGTTGAAACAACACATGCAGAATTTCGGCTCTTCATGGCAGCTTCACGTTTTCTTTTAGTTTTGATGGTTTCAGGTTGTGGTTCGACCCCAGGGTCCCAAGGCGGCTTATATACATGTATTAGGATGCACTAGGACCATGTTGGTCCATTCAAACCAGCCCCATGCTTGCTGGAAATTCAGAATGACAGCAAGTTCCCATAGGCGCATATTTGTGTTTCGAAATTTCAGTTTTGTGTCAAGGGTTGTGGATCTGATCTTGGCTGCCCCAAGGGCCTATAGCCATGGTTAGATCACTTCCCTAGCAAGTCTAAAACGTGAAGAAGTCGCCCTTTTGGTGGCTTGGTCCATGGTGAATCGGTTTTTACAAAATAACTCAAGAACAGCCCCTTCCCCATTTCAGCTTCTCCTTTTTACAGCTCGTATGGTTCGAATATTGTGGAATGGTGTGGATCTTGGTTGGCCTATGGCCCTTAGACACGGTTCATACCATACCCCTAGATGTCTAGATCATGCCATGGTCAATCAAATGGCCATTGGAACGACACTAGACAGCAAACGAAGCACAACACCACACACGCATGCAAGGTGTTCTCGGGTGAACTTTTCTGATGTTTGCTGGAATGTTGCGAATTTTGGCTGGACTATGGCCCTTATCCATGGTTCAAATCATTCCTTGGAATGTTGGTAAGTGTCTCTGGTCGGTGGTTCACGCCCCTAATGGCCGATAGTCTCGAAACCAACACAAGTCTTGTAGTTGCGCAGCTGCTTGAAATTACAGCAAGTTGCTGTGTCGTTTAGAAGGATCGTTTGAGTTCTTGGTTGGCTTTTAGCCCATGGCCTTGGACTGGACAGTGCCTCATTGAGTTGGGAAGGTCATGTTTTTGACCGTTCATCATTCGGATCATTTTCGAGGTCGTACGAGAATTTACGGTGCAATGTGCCAAATTGACTCTCGAAAGAGCGTTTCGTGTTTTGGCCTCCATTCCACCTAGGTTTCGACCCTATCATTTTAGGAGCATTATTTTATGGTTTTTCAGCGTATTTTAATCATGACTATGCAGTCGGTTTGGTGTCGGTTCAGGTTGGCTCGGAGTCATGATTAAATGCGAAGTCATTAGGCGTCATAGTTGCATCTTTTGAACGTAAATTGCATAGTTGGTCAAGTTTTAGCATTTGCATGTTTTTCATGGCACAGTTAAGTTGCAGCGAGCCTGGGGACGATCCAATCCAATCCAGTTGGTAAAATTACAGGAATTTTCATTACGCCAGTTACTTATTTTACGTGCATTAATTAGAAAATGATTATTTTTGAGATTTATGCAATATGGCTTGTGGTTCATTCACTATGTGGGAGTGTTATTTTATACGGTCGCCAGTGACCGATCAGTTCAGTATGGTACCACCCGGTCGCCAGTGACCGGCCAGCTCAGTTTAAATTCAGCCTCCCCGGTAGCCAGTTACCGATCAGTTCAGCTTAGTGCAGTGGCCACAGGCGTAAAACATAATCTCAACAGAAAATTTTACCAGTTATTTCAGTACAGGCTCCAAGGAGCAAATATTTTTACAGTGATTTTCAGTTCAATTATGCACGTATTATAATTGCTCAGTACAGATTATTTTCAGCATGCCTCAAGACAGGATATGTTAACTCATGCATATTTTAAATTCAGATTTTTACTCGTTACCTGCGATATATGCATGCTGAGTCTTTAGGCTCACTAGACTTGATTGTTGTAGGTACTGATGAGGCCAGGGCCGAGGGCGGGGACCAGTGAGCCAGCTTGGGTCGGCAGTAGTGGCACCCGAGGACCTCAGTGCAGCAGTTGTTATTTTATTCCGCAAACAATTTTTATCAGTCGTTGGATAATTTTTAAATTGTTATTGTTGGCAAAACTTTATTTTCTTCCGCTGCAATATTTTGAAATATTGAACTTGATTCACCAGTGATTTTATGAATGAGGCCATTTAAGTTTTTTTAAAAAGAAAATTTTTAATTTTCCGCAAATTTTCAAGCAAGAAGTTCTAGGGCCTTTTGCACAGGGGTAAAACGGTCATTTTGGGTTTCCATGTGCAAAATGGTCATTTTGCACCCGGGGTGAATTTTAAACCATGCAGTGCCCTGAGCACAAATTTATCATGTTTTTGAATGTTTATGCATCATGTATATGATTTTTATGTAATTATGAAAATTTCGTTGCATGCTTGATTTTAAGAAAAATTTATGTATATGCATGTTTTATTAAGTGATGATTATGATGACATGTTTTTGAAGGAAGGGAGTTGGTTGTGACTAATACGAATACGTTAATACGATGAATGTAAGGCCAAGGCTTAGTGGGCAGATAATGATGTTGCTTATGTCCCCACCGCCGGGTACCGCAATTACATGTAGATGGATCCATCGACTTACATGATAATACGAAAGTCACAGCTGACGAACGGAATTCAAATTAAGAATATGAACAAGTATATGTTGACATGATGATATGTGCTATGATTATTACTATGTTTTGACAGTGACGATTATGCATACATTTTCCATGATCATGAAATGTATGTTGAATACGGTATTTTCCACTGTTGCATGATATGTATATGTATTTGATCTCGCGGTTCAAGTGTGTTGATTTCTTAGACTCACTAGGCGTGTGTGTTGCAGGTGAGCATTTTGTTGAGGAGACTGTAGGTGTCGAATTTTGAGTAGGCAGGGTTGGATGTACTCGACTTTCAATTGGTATGCCAACCTGCACTTCCACTTTTGATGTGGATTGTGATAGGTCGGATCAGATTGGGTTGTGTCGGGTTGTCTTGCTTTGACATCTACATTCAAAACAATCGTTATTTCCTCCATTTCTTTATCTTTCTTCTAACTGCAGTTTCCTCCAGTGTCGCTTTAATCTCTTATCAATTTTTCTGCCCATCCGTATATGAAAATCAGTGTTTTCGTTTGCTAACCTTCATCTCGATATTTCAATGTTCAACTCTTGTCTTCCTCTCCCTTTGTTATGGTCAAATAAAAAAGAAAGGTGGTCTAGAGGGGTGAATACACTTGTTTCAATAAATTTTTCTTTCCTTTAAAATGTCTTTAAAATGTTTTCCATTTGGACCAATAATTCCATGGTTTTAAGCCTTGAATCTATTTGACATAATGTATTTTAACAAAATAAAACAAAGTTGCGGAAATGAAATGAGCTTAAACATAAATACAAAGAAACTAATAGTAAATCAAACAACTGCAGGAAGTAAAACTACATGAAAATAAGAACATGAGAGTTTGTTTATGGAACAAACAACTGGACGAATTAAAACACACTCAAACTTCACGTCTAGATTACACAACATGATAAATTACATGTGAGTGAGAATACAACACATGCAAACAATATGGATGAGAATTGGCTTGCAACGCACACAACCGCACATAGAATGTTAGATCAACAACGTGGACAATTGTTAGTGTAAGACCAGTTTATAAGATAAATTTTAAATAATTATAATACTCAAAGCTCGTTATTGTTTTAATTATTCTTTTGTAATCGAACCTGATGATACCCCGTAAGAGCCCGGGTCATGGATGACCCGGAATATCAAATGGATTCCCAAATCCGAGTGAGTCTGCAGATGGATTCTTCTGGAGCGGGGCAGGTGCAAGCCCATGCTCTACTCTCTGGGCAGTCATAGTCCCGGGCTCTTGTATAAATCTCCCGGGAGGCATTCTACTCGGGCACCTCGATAACAGTGCCGCATTCTAGTGATTCAGAAGATAAGATCTTGTCTCGAGAAGCGCACCTGACAGAATCCTATTGATGTGAGTTGATGGAAAAGTAGGGTGGCGTGACAGGAAGTGGCAAGTAGGCACTGAAAACAAGGTACCTACTTCTTTTTCTCCTATAAATAGCAAGTGTGTAATTCATTTGAAAGACTTTGGCTTCCTCTTCTTCTCTTGTGCTGGAGAATGATTCATTCACCAACACATGTTAATGCACATATTTACACCAGTAGCCTTTACTTTTATCTAAGTTACACTGGTTATCATCTTCACCTGCTGACTTAAGCATCGAAGTGGCCACGCCGGACACCCCTCCGGTGCCCATTCACGAGTTCTTTTCTTATTTACTGGTTACAGCGGAAGCCATATTGCAGAGATATATCTTCATCACAGATACAGTTCTTGCTCAGTTTCCTTCATTATCTTGATAGCAGATCCGGTGGAGCACCCGACCATGCTCACTCATTTCACCAGGATCGCATCATTGGCGCAGTCTGTGGGAACTTGAGCTCAAGACGTAGATATGGTTTCCATTCAAAAGTAAGTCCGACCTTGCTCGGCACCTCAGTAAGCCCAACTCTGCTTGGCAAACATACAAGTCCGACCAGCTCGACACTCAGATCTTATATGTGGATTTCATATGGTCTCAAAGCTTAGTAGCTATCCCAGATTTGCATGAAGAGCATTTACTAGGCACTCAGTAGCATACAGCTATATTAGTCACCTAATTTAGCTCAACCAGAGAAGTTTCACTCTACCGGAAATGAATTCGGATTCAATATTTCCAGGTTAGTGATTTGATTTTTAATAAAACTAAAACAGCAGGTAAAACAAAATCTCTTAAGCCCGGGAGGTACGAGGTGTTAGAGTAGGTGCCCGTCGAGCCTAGTGTTGGCCGAGTGTTCACAATGAAACTCTATGTATAAGCAATCTTTATTTTAATAATATTTGAAATTATTGTTTTGGCACATCTTTATCTGTATACCCATGCTAGTTGCATAGATAAAGCCCTTGAATATACAAATAGTAGAAAGAATATGAGATGCTTATATGATGAGTATCATGAAACTCATATTTGGAATGCTGTATATTTTAAACATTTCCTAGTCGATTCAGCCGCCGCTAAGAAGGATATAGGCCGCTAGAGTTCGAGACTAGTATATGCGATGTGAGTGCCATGTTTCATTGGTAGGGGACATTGTGATGTCCGAACATGCAGATAGGTGCTCCTTGTAGAGTGCACTGAACAACCTTCCATAAAGGACTTTCCAAGTGGTTTTAACTTATCGAGTGGAAAAGTCCTAGTTTATGGTTGTACACCATTAGTCCTTATGACCCGGGACAACATTGAGACTCTGTGTGCTAGAATTACACTTTGACTTGTTTACCGACTCTCAAGGGGTCATCCGGTGGCAAGGTTGGGTGTTTTGTCAAAACATATAGGAGTCGATGCATTGTAGTCGGGGATTCACCGCTTACCTCCGGGTATGGATATCCTATGTGATCTCATGTGTATATAGTTTGAAATCTCTGATGTATGGTGGTAATTAAGAAAGGAGTTTCTTAGATTACACTATCGATGCAACTACGACATGACACATAGTATAGATTCATTGACAACTCTCGATATACCAATGGTTGTCGAATCGGTCGGGATATATGAGTTGAAGGGACCGTACTGTACGCTAACCATAATTGAATGGTTCTTGCAGGCACTATCATTTGATACCTAGGGATTCATGTAAGCGATGCTGCTAGGCGTTTAACATGATTGGTTGGGTACTATCAGACTTGAGTTCTGACGTTCTCGTTATCAAGGAGTTGATAAGTAAGAATGAAGCAATTGGGGTATGCTCGTATAAGGACATGTTTAGTCCGAATCACATGGAAATGTGAACCCACGGCTAGTTGTATCAGTGAACCATTGAGGGCCACACAAGTACTAGCTTTCTAGATCCCGTTGAGAAGTAAAATAGTTCAATGCGTTGAACGGCTTATATTATAAGCGTTGAGAAAAATAGAAGTATGAATTCTATGAGAGAAATGTAAATTTTAATTTATGAATGTGTTCCTAAATTAAAAGTAGGCCAAGTGAATAATGTTTTTGAAAATTGTGATTTTCATAAATATTATTATGGACTAAATTAAATTAATTCAATTGTTGAATTAATTAAACACTAGTGGGCCTAGTAGAGTCCAAATAATTAAATTAATTCAAGTATTGAATTAATTAAATCATATTGGGTCTTGTAGAACCCAATAGTAAAATAATTATTCAACTAGTGACTTGAGTAAATTCAAGTAATGTTTAATTAGTCTCAAATTTGTTTGAGATAACTAAATTAAGTCCATGGATTTTTAATTGTTAAAAATCAAATAAAAATGCATGCATGGGAGGTGAAGAGTTGGGAGACAACTTTTTGTTTAACCAAGGCATGGCATGCAAAAGTTGGACTTCACTTTTACACAACCAAGAAAGTTGCTCTCCCTTCTCTCCTCATTCTCACATGGCCGAAATTTTGGAGGCTCTTCTCCCTCATTTTTCTCTACATTTTGTTCTTCAATTGTTGAAGAAAGAAAATACTTCTCAAAGAAAAATCCTCATATTTTTCTAGTGCAAGATATGAGGGGATCTACCTAGTTGGTGGAGGGCTTTATTTTAGAGCAAGTAGTGCTCTTTGGAAGCTTGTAGAAGTTCTTGCCATACAAGAGCTAAGGTGTTTACACCTTAGTTGGAGCCATCATCAACCTCAAGAGGTTGATAGGTATGATTTCTTTACACCCTATGAATGTCATAGTTGTGTTTTTGTATATGCTACATCCTAGTACATGAGAGGTGCGCAAATTTCTCTTCAAATTTCGGTTTTCTTGTTTTGAAAACATTTTGTTGCTTCCGTTGCGCATTTGAGCACCTAAAATCGATCCCTTTCAAGTGGTATCAGAGCTAAGGGTACTAGTTTTTGTAGCATATACATAATATTGTATTGAGGTCGATTTCTAACCGCATGAGATGAAATTTTTGCAACAAAATCAAGGCCAAAACAAAAGGGTTTTCGGGCAGTATGTTGCTGCCTATTTCGGGCAGCAAGGCAGCCCGAGGGGCTGCCCGAATCTTCCCCCATAAAAAATAAAAAAAATTTGTAAGTTGGCCGGAATCCGGCGACGGAGCTCCGGCGACGGCGATGACGATTAGGGTTTTCAAAAGATGTTTTGAAATATCAAAGTGTCATGGGCCTTGATGTTGTTAAGCCATTAGATGGCAACATATTTGTGAAATTAAATGGTCCAAAATGTTTTTGGTGAAAAATGATTTTTTGGGCCCTTAAGTTTAAATTTACAAAAGTTGCAAATATTTTCTCATTAAATAAATAATTGAAGTTGGACTTTAATTATTTATAGTAAATGGTGATTTACAAGAAATTCGGTTATAAATAAATAAATTGGAAAGTAGACAAAGGTGTTTGTATACTTTATTAATTTAGTTTATAATCGTGGCGGTTAGTGATTGGATCAAGATATATAATATTGGATCAATTAATTATTGTGATAATTAATTGATGGTATATGATATGTGATATTATGCATGAAGGATGATCAAAAGCCCAAGCCCAATTTGCTAGGTGTATGCTATTATATTTTGTGTTGAATGATTGTAATAATTATCAAATTTAAAGTGGGCTTGGTTTATGGCCCGTTCCCACCCCCATGAGATGTATCCCTATTTGCCATGGATATTTATTTGTAAATATTAGTATAGTGGATGATCAAGAATGGAAGATGGTGGCCATGATGATTATGAAGATCGAAGACATGTAAATATTGGAAGCATATGTAATAGTTGCATTTGCATCCCTTGCATTTCCCTAGGATTGGACCTAGGCCCGTGCTTAGCTCACACGTGCCATTAGTTTTGGGGCGATTGATCATCTTTATTTTGTTTACTGTTTATAATATATGCATGATATGTTATAAATAATGAGTATGTGCGTTATTATTATGATAATAACAAAGTTGCATGAATCCGGCAAACATACGATCAAACATGGCGAGCTTTTAAATAAAATTAATGATGAGACCTTTCAAAATTAAAAACCCTCATTTTGAATAAGATTCAAAATTAATATCAAGCCCGAAAAGGGGAATTATAAATTTGTTTATAATTTTCATGTCTTCCATCGACAATGGGTGCATGATGAACGCTACCCGTACTCGGGGCTCGGCTTATATTATTGGGGGGGCCCTGGGTGCCGGAAAGCTGTGACATCTATTGACATGGTGATGTGAACTACGTGGAACTCCCATGATTTCGGCTCATATTATTGGGGGAACTCATGGCGACCGTCCATTAAGGTTCAACATCGATGGGTAAGGCTTGACACGTGAAGATGAACGACGTCATATTATTGGGTCCTAATCAAACGTGAGACAAAAGTTTACGTAGAGGGTTGCATAGAGATGCAATTGGAAACTACCTTTTAGGAATTGTGATTGACTGATATTATTCGGTATCATAATTCGCTAATTGGACCTTGCGTATCTACTGAGGAAAGGAGTTTCCCGTTTTTACTAGAGGGTAGTGAAAGATGTCAAAACAGTGGGAGTAAACATTTATAAAGTAAAAGTCCATACTTTATATCTAATAAATATTTTAAAATAGTCATTAACATTTATTTGTTTTACTTTTCAATACTTTTTGACAATATCTTCGATTCGCAATTCGCTATATGTAATACTCGACAAACACGTATAAACAAGACCTAATTACCTCAATTGGCTAAGAAATCTGAAAATCGTCTTGAATTCGGAAAGGATAGCATATACACTTACTAAGTCGTCCCCTATTGAGGCTCCGACTTACTGCACTCCTGAGGAATTGTAGACTTACAAGGAATGGTGTGACCATGACTTGAAAGCCAAGTGTTATATGCAGGCTTCTATGAAAGATGAGAAGTCGGTTCTTTATGTGGGCTCTTCATCTGGTACGAAGACTGGTCCACCTGGGAAGGGAAAGAAACGTTCTTTCCAGCATCCCAAGAAGAACGTGCCCTTGAAGAGGCAATCTCCGAGTCCCGTTGTGGCAGCCATACTTGTGAAGGCTGACAAGACTGTTGATATTTGTTATCACTGCAAGAAGCCTGGACATTGGAGGCGTAATTGCAGGGAATATCTTACCCAGAAGAGTTCTGGAAACGGTATGTTCTATATTGAAGTAAACATTTCAATTAACTCTACTTCTTGGGTATTGGGTACCGGCTGTAGCTCACATCTCTGTAATGAGTTACAGGTGATGGGAAGAAGTAGAAGGCTTAGGGAAGGTGAGACCTTCTTGAGGTTGGGCAATGGAGCAAGAGTTGCTGTAAAGGCCGTGGGAAATGTTTACTTATTGTTGAACAATGATTTTAAGTTGATTTTAAGAGATGTTTTGTTTGTACCTGACTTGGTGAAAAATATTCTTTCCATTTCTATGCTTGATAAAAATGGATATTCTTGTTTATTTAGCAAAGTTGTTTGCAACATTTACAAGAATGAATGTTTAATTGGTACTGGAGAACTTGAAAACGATCTCTATAACTTAAAATTGAAAGATATTCCACTAAACAATGTCCAACCTATAACAACAACAAACAAGCGAAAACAAGATACTCTAAATTCGGCACAATTGTGGCATGCTCGATTAAGGACATATTTCCATAAGAAGGATGAACAAGCTAGTGGGAGTGGGCATGTTTGATATATCTGATATTAATGCTCTCACATCTTGTGAATCCTGTCTGAAAGGAAAGATGACCAAAATTCCCTTTAAGGGCCATGTGGAGCGAGCCAAAGTGTTATTGGATTTGATCCATACCGATGTGTGCGGTCCGCTTAGCATCACCACTAAGCATGGAAATGCCTACTTCATAACCTTTACCGATGAAGCCTTTGAAAGGTTCAAAGAATTCAGAAGTGAAGTAGAGAAACAGTTGGGACGAAGCATCAAGACACTTCGATCGGATCGAGGTGGTGAGTACTTAAGTGCCGAGTTCCAAGAGTATCTTAGGGAGAATGGGATTCTCTCGCAGTGGACTCCGCCCGCTACACTACAGTTGAATGGTGTTTTGGAGCGTCGTAACCGGACTTTGATGGACAAGGTTCGGTCTATTATGGGGTTCACGGAGTTGCCGCAATCTTTTTGGGGATATGCGCTTGAGACAGCGGCACTGTTGTTGATCAATGTCCATTCAAAGGCAGTTGACAAGACACCATATGAGATATGGATGGGTAAGCCTCCCAAATATTCTTATCTTAGAATATGGGGGTGCCCTGCTTATGTGAAGCAGGTAGTGGGAGATAAATTGGATAGTCGATCCATTTTATGTTACTTTGTGGGATATCCAAAGAATTCTGTTGGATAGTGTACTTCTATCATCCCCAAGAAACAAAGGTGTTTGTTTCTAGGAATGCAACCTTTTTGGAAATGGAATTTCTATTGGATAGAAAAGAGGAGATGATAGAACTCGAAGAGGTTCGAGAGACACCCACAATTATAGAACCCACAGCCGAAGAGCCAAGAGAGGAGATACAAACTCCTAGAAGGTCCGAGAGAGTCTCGAGACCACCTATGAGGTATGGTCTGCTTCTTGAAGAGGGCCATGATGAGCCTAACCATGGATGTGATCCAAGGACCTTCAAGGAAGCGTTATCTGATGCCGATTCATCCAAGTGGCTTGAAGCAATGGAATCTGAGATGAATTCCATGCATTCGAACCAAGTGTGGAATCTCGTGGATCCACCTGAGGGAATTGTTCCCATAGGGTGTAAATGGATTTACAAGAGAAAACTTGGGGCGGATGGGAAGGTATTGACCTTCAAGGCGCGATTGGTGGCAAAAAGATATACTCAAAGACAAGGAGTTGACTTTGAGGAAACCTTTTCTCCAGTTGAAATGTTCAAGTCTATAAGGATATTGCTAGCCATAGCTGCATGGTATGACTATGAGATATGGCAGATAGATGTCAAGGCAGCCTTTCTTAATGGGGATATTAAGAAAGAGATTTACATGTCTCAATCTGAAGGGTTTACATCAGTCGGAAGTGAGCATATGGTATGCAAACTTCAGAGATCTATTTATGGTCTAAAGTAGGCATCTAGGAGTTGGAACCTCAGATTCGACAGTACAATCAAAGAGTTTGGTTTTACTAAGAATCCTGAGGAACCCTGTGTGTATAAGAAGGTCAGTGGGAGTGCTGTGACATTCCTGGTGTTGTATGTTGATGACATTCTACTTATTGGGAATGATGTAGGAATGTTGCAATCAACTAAGATATGGTTAGCGAGTAAGTTCTCGATGCAGGACTTGGGTGAAGCATATTTTATATTGGGAATACAGATCTATAGAGATAGATCAAGAAGATTGCTTGGTATCACCCAGTCCACATACATTGATACTATCGTGAAGAGGTTCCCGATGGATGAGTCCAAGAGAGGACATCTACCAATGTGTCATGGCGTGTCCCTATCCAAGTCTATGTCTCCCAAGACTGATGCAGAGATAGCGGCGATGACAAGCATTCCTTATGCATCTGCGATTGGTAGCATCATGTATGGGATTATATCTACACGTCCTGACGTGGCTTTCGCACTAAGTGTAATGAGTAGATATCAATCGAACCCTGGTCTTCCACATTGGAAAGCTGTGAAAGACATCCTCAAGTACTTGAGAAGGACCAATAAGTTGTTCTTGGTCTATGGGGGTGGAGAACTTAAATTGGAAGGCTACACCGACTCTAGCTTCCAAAGCGATATCGGTGACTCGAAGTCAACCTCTGGGTTCGTATTCATGCTCAATGGTGCCTGCTGTCTCTTGGAAGAGTTCCAAGCAAGACAGTACTGCGGATTCCACCACTGAGGCCGAATACATTGCTGCATCAGATGCAGAAAAAGGAGGCTGTTTGGATAAGGAATTTGGTCCAAGAGTTGGGCGTCATTCTTAATAGAGTTGCTCATGCCCGGTGTTGTATGACAACACGGGAACTATAGCTGAAGCAAAGGAGCCAAGGTCTCATCAGAAATCCAAACACGTATTGAGAAAGTACCACATCCTCTGAGAGATTGTGGAAAGAGGAGAAGTGTCGATTGACAAAGTCGGCTCAACAGATTATGTTGTTGATCCACTAGCTAAGCCTTTACCTAGACCATTATTCGAGATGCATCGCGAATCAATGGGTTTGAAGCATTTGGGTAGTTGGCTCTAGTGCAAGTGGGAGATTGTTAGAGTAGGTGCCCGTCGAGCCAAGTGTTGGCCGAGTGTTCACAATGAAACTCTATGTATAAGCAATCTTTATTTTAATAATATTTGAAATTATTGTTTTGGCACATCTTTATCTGTATACCCATGCTAGTTGCATAGATAAAGCCCTTGAATATACAAATAGTAGAAAGAATATGAAATGCTCATATGATGAGTATCATGAAACTCATATTTGAAATACTGTATATTCTAAACAGTTCCTAGTCGATTCAGCCGCTGCTAAGAAAGATATAGGCCGCTAGAGTTCGAGACTAGTATCTGCGATGTGAGTACCATGTTTCATTGGTAGGGGACATTGTGATGTCCGAGCATGCAAATAGGTGATCCTTGTAGAGTGCACTAAACAACCCTCCATAAAGGACTTTCCAAGTGGTTCTCACTTATCGAGTGGAAAAGTCCTAGTTTATGGTTGTACACCATTAGTCCTTATGACCCGGGACAACATTGAGACTCTATGTGCTAGAATTACACTTTGAATTGTTTACCGACTCTCAAGGGGTCATCCGGTGGCAAGGTTGGGTGTTTTGTCGAAACATATAGGAGTCGATGCATTGTAGTCGGGGATTCACCGCTTACCTTCGGGTATGGATATCTTAAGTGATCTCATGTGTATGTAGTTTGAAATCTCTGATCAAAATATGGTGGTAATTAAGAAAGGGGTTTCTTAGATTACACCATCGATGCAACTACGACATGACACATAGTATCGATTCATTGACAACTCTCGATATACCAATGGTTGTCGAATCGGTCGGGATATATGAGTTGAAGGGACCGTACTGTACGCTAACCATAATTGAATGGTTCTTGCAGGCACTATCATATGATACCTAGGGAATCATGTAAGCGATACTGCTAGGGGTTTAACATGATTGGTTGGGTACTATCAGACTTGAGTTCTGACGTTCTTGTTATCAAGGAGTTGATAAGTAAGAATGGAGCAATTGGGTTATGCTCGTATAAGGACATGTTTAGTCCGAATCACATGGAGATATGAACCCACAGCTAGTTGTATCAGTGAACCATTGAGGGCCACACAAGTACTAGCTTTCTAGATCCCGTTGAGAAGTAAAATAGTTCAATGTGTTGAACGGCTTATAAATGAGTTAATAAGCGTAAGAAAAATAGAAGTATGACTTCTATGAGAGAAATGTAATTTTTAATTTATGGAAGTGTTTCTAAATTAAAAGTTGACCAAATAAATTATGTATTTGAAAATTGTGATTTTCATAAACATTATTATGGACTAAATTAAATTAATTCAAGTGTTGAATTAATTAAACACTAGTGGGCCTAGTAGAGTCCAAATAATTAAATTAATTCAAGTGTTGAATTAATTAAATCTTATTGGATCTTGTAGAGCCCAATAGTAAAATAATTATTCAACTAGTGACTTGAGTAAATTCAAGTAATGTTTAATTAGTCTCAAATTTATTTGAGATAATTAAATTAAGTCCATGGATTTTTAATTGTTAAAAATCAAATAAAAATGCATGCATGTGAGGTGAAGAGTTGGGAGACAACTTTTTGTTTAACCAAAGCATGGCATGCAAAAGTTGGACTTCACTTTTACACAACCAAGAAAGTTGCTCTCCCTTCTCTCCTCATTCTCACATGGCCGATATTTTGGAGGCTCTTCTCCCTCATTTTTCTCTCCATTTTGTTCTTCAATTGTTGAAGAAAGAAAATACTTCTCAAAGAAAAATCCTCATATTTTTCTAGTGCAAGATATGAGGGTATCTACCTAGTTGGTGGTGGGCTTTATTTTAGAGCAAGGAGTGCTCTTTGGAAGCTTGTAGAAATTCTTGCCATACAAGAGCTAAGGTGTTTACACCTTAGTTGGAGCCATCATCAACCTCAAGACGTTGATAGGTATGATTTCTTTACACCCTATGAATGTCATAGTTGTGTTTTTGTATATGCTACATCCTAGTACATGAGAGGTGCGAAAATTTCTCTTCAAATTTCGGTATTCTTGTTTTGAAAACATTTTGTTGCTTCCATTACGCATTTGAGCACCTAAAATCGATCCCTTTCACGAGGCCCCGGCACATTATCTTATGTCCGGGAGGTATGAGGCCCCGGCACATTCCTGAAAGTCCGGGAGATACAAGGACCCGGCACATTATCTTAGGTCCGGGAGTTATGAGCCCCCGGCACATTATCTCAAGTCCGAAAGATACGAGGCCCCGGCATCTTATGCAAAGCCCGGGAGGTATGAGACCCCGGCATCTTATTCTTGAAAGTCCGGGAGAGACGAGGTCCCGGCATCTGATTTAAAGTCCAGGAGAGACAAGGCCCCGGCACGTTATCTTAAGTCCGGGAGACATGAGGCCCCGGTTATTATCTAAAGTCCAGGGCTCCATACCCTGGCTCAGGGCTCCGCACCTCGACCACTCCAAGACCAGGGCTCCATCCTTGGTTATTCTATAAGCCCAGGGAACTACACCCTAGCTCGGGGCTCCGCACCTCGACCATTCTCAAGTCCCGGGACATGCTCCCCGGCCCAAGGCTTCGCACCTTGGTTATCTATAAGTCCAGAGCATTACACCCTGGCTCGGGGCTCCGCACCTTCAACCATTCCCAAGTCCCGGTACATGCTCCCCGGCCCAAGGCTCCGCACCTTGGTTATCTATAAGCCCAAGACACTACATCCTTGCTCGGGGCTCCGCACCTTGACCATTCCCAAGTCCCGGGACATGCTCCCCGGCCCATGGCTCCGCACCTTGGTTATCTATAAGCCCAGGGCACTACACCTTGGCTCGGGGCTCCGCACCTCGACCATTCCCAAGTCCCGGGACATGCTCCCCGGCCCAAGGCTCTGCACCTTGGTTATCTATAAGCCCAGGGCACTACACCCTGGCTCGGGGCTCCGCACCTCGACCATTCCCATGTCCCAGGACATGCTCCCCGGCCCAAGGCTCCGCACCTTGGTTATCTATAAGCCCAGGGCACTACACCCTGGCTCGGGGCTCCGCACCTTGACCATTCACAAGTCCCGGGACATCCTCCCAAGACCAAGGCTCCGCACCTTGGTTATCTATAAGCCCAGGGCACTACTCCTTGGCTCGGGGCTCCGCACCTCGACCATTCCCAAGTCCCGGGACATGCTCCCCGGCCCAAGGTTCTGCACCTTGGTTATCTATAAGCCCAGGGCACTACACCCTAGCTCCGGGCTCCGCACCTCGACCATTCCCATGTCCCGGGACATGCTCCCCGGCCCAAGGCTCCGCACCTTGGTTATCTATAAGTCCAGAGCATTACACCCTGGCTCGAGGCTCCGCACCTCAACCATTCCCAAGTCCCCGTACATGCTCCCCGGCCCAAGGCTCCGCACCTTGGTCATCTATAAGCCCAGGGCACAACACCCTGGCTCGGAGCTCCCCACCTTGACCATTCCTAAGTCCCGAGACATTCTCCCAAGCCCAAGGCACCGCACCTTGGTTATCTATAAGCCCAAGGCACTCCACCTTGGCTCGGGGCTCAACACCTCGACCATTCCCAAGTCCCGAGACATGCTCCCCGGCCCAAGGCTCCGCACCTTGGTTATCTATAAGTCCAGAGCATTACACCCTGGCTCGGGGCTCCGCACCTCAACCATTCCCAAGTCCCGGTACATGCTCCCCGGCCCAAGGCTCCGCACCTTGGTTATCTATAAGCCCAGGGCACTACACCCTTGCTCGGGGCTCCGCACCTTGACCATTCCCAAGTCCCGGGACATGCTCCCAAGCACAAGGCTCCGCACCTTGGTTATCTATAAGCCCAGGGCACTACACCTTGGCTCGAGGCTCCGCACCTCGACCATTCCCAAGTCCCGGGACATGCTCCCCGGCCAAAGGCTCTGTACCTTGGTTATCTATAAGACTAGGGCACTACACCCTGGCTCGGGGCTCCGCACCTCGACCAATCCCAAGTCCTGGGACATGCTACCCGGCCCAAGGCTCTGCACCTTGGTTATCTATAAGCCCAGGGCACTACACCTTGGCTCGGGGCTCCGCACCTCGACCATTCCCAAGTCCCAGGACATGCTCCCCGGCCCAAT
This sequence comes from Primulina tabacum, assembly GCF_025594145.1. Taxonomy (NCBI): domain Eukaryota; kingdom Viridiplantae; phylum Streptophyta; class Magnoliopsida; order Lamiales; family Gesneriaceae; genus Primulina; species Primulina tabacum. The sequence goes on from NC_134551.1 coordinate 29,697,856, forward strand.
GCTTTGCACCTTGGTTATCTATAAGCCCAAGGCACTACACCCTGGCTCGGGGCTCCGCACCTCGACCATTCCCAAGTCCCGGGACATGCTCCCCGGCCCAAGCCTTCGCACCTTGGTTATCTATAAGTCCAGAGCATTTCACCCTGGCTCGGGGCTCCGCACCTCAACCATTCCCAAGTCCCAATACATGCTCCCCCGCCCAAGGCTCCGCACCTTGGTTATCTATAAGCCCAGGGCACTACACCCTGGCTCGGGGCTCCGCACCTTGACCATTCCCAAGTCCCGGGACATTCTCCCAAGCCCAAGGCTCCGCACCTTGGTTATCTATAAGCCCAGGGCACTCCACCAGGGCTAGGGGCTCCGCACCTCGACCATTCCAGAGTCCCGGGACATGCTCCTCGGCCCAAGGCTCCGCACATTGGTTATCTATAAGTCCAGAGCATTACACTATGGCTCGGGGCTCCGCACCTCAACCATTCCCAAGTCTCGGTACATGCTCCCCGGCCCAAGGCTCCGCACCTTGGTTATCTATAAGCCCAGGGCACTACACCCTGGCTCGGGGCTCCGCACCTTGACCATTCCCACTTCCCGGGACATGCTCCCATGCCCAAGGCTCCGCACCTTGGTTATCTATAAGCCCAGGGCACTACGCCTTTGCTCGGGGCTCCGTACCTCGACCATTCCCAAGTCCCGGGACATGCTCCCCGGCCCAAGGCTCTTCACCTTTGTTATCTATAAGCCCAGAGCATTACACCCTGGCTCGGGGCTCCGCACCTCAACCATTCCCAAGTCCCAATACATGCTCTCCGGCCCAAGAATCCGCACCTTGGTTATCTATAAGCCCAGGGCACTACACCCTGGCTCGGGGCTCCGCACCTTGACCATTCCCAAGTCCCGGGACATGCTCCCAAGCCCATGGCTCCGCACCTTGGTTATCTATAAGCCCAGGGCACTCCACCTTGGCTAGGGGCTCCGCACCTCGACCATTCCAGAGTCGCGGGACATGCTCCTCGGCCCAAGGCTCCGCACCTTGGTTATCTATAAGTCCAGAGCATTACACCCTGGCTCGGGGCTCCGCACCTAAACGATTCCCAAGTCTCGGTACATGCTCCCCGGCCCAAGGCTCCGCACCTTGGTTATCTATAAGCCCAGGGCACTACACCCTGGCTCGGGGCTCCGCACCTTGACCATTCACAAGTCCCGGGACATGCTCCGATGCCCAAGGCTCCGCACCTTGGTTATCTATAAGCCCAGGGCACTACGCCTTTGCTCGGGGCTCCGCACCTCGACCATTCCCAAGTCCCGGGACATGCTCCCCGGCCCAAGGCTCTTCACCTTTGTTATCTATAAGCCCAGGGCACTACACCCTAGCTCGGGGCTCCGCACCTCGACCATTTCCAAGTCCCGGGACATGCTCACGGCCCAAGGCTCCGCACCTTGGTTATCTATAAGCCCAAGGCACTACACCCTGGCTCAGGGCTCCGCACCTCGACCATTCCCAAGTCCCATGACATGCTCCCTGGCCCAAGGCTCCGCACCTTGGTTATCTGTAAGCCCAGGGCACTACACCTCTGTAGAACCCGTAATCAATTTACGTATAAGCCATGCATAATTCTAGATTTTTTAAATTTAATTGACTTCATTGCATGATTATTTTAAATGCATTTCTTTGAAGTTAATTATTTTATTATTTCAGTTCAGTAGTTTGATTTTTAGCATTTCAGTTATTTCAGTGAGGCCGGACCGGAGTTGGAGTTTTGAGATAGAATTTAAGATTCGAGAAATATTTTCAGAAGTTAATTTAGCTAGCAAGTAAGTTCATTTAAGTTAGAAAGGGAGGTTTGAGGATTTAATTTAATTATTTGAGGTGATTAAGAAATAAGCTCATTTAAGTTGCATAATTAATGGTTTTATTCACTAAATTATTTAAGGGATTAATGAGGCTTTTAAGATTTATTAATTTAGTAAATAAACAACATTTCCCCTTTATTTAATTATGCATTTTCGGCCACCCTTAGTTGCTAGAAGATTCATTTGCCAACTCATCACCTTTGACCCCTTCTTGGTATTTAATTAGGAGGATAATTCTTTTTGTTTGGGAGCACCATTAAATTATTAATTAACCTCATTCTAACCTAGACTACCATGCATAAAATCGGCCATCACCATTCTAGAAACACCCAACATAGACTTGATATCAAACAACCATTCAAAATTCAAATTTAGGAGACTTAGTCTTGATATCTTTCCTTATATCTTGCACCTATCCCCCTCACTCCCATAACCACTTATCTCCCCTCCCTCACCACCGAATTCAGCACCATTCAGAGCCCCATTTGTGTGAAAAAAATCGTGAGTCTTAGCTAGATGGAAAGAAAGAAAAATCGAGAGCAAGGTAAGGTAGAAAAGGAAGCCACTCCGTCTCCTCCGCGCCGTCTCGTCTCTTCTTTTCGTTTTCATTTCAAACGATAACCAGGCATGTCTAGATTCTTTCTAAACCTCAATCAAGTCATATTATCATTTATTTTTCAGTACATGATCATGTTTATTCAAGCAAAAATCGAGATCCATGTCAAAACTTTTGAAAACAACACATGCAGAATTTTTGATATTCCTTGGCAAGCTTCACGTTTTTCTTGGTTTGTGAGTTTCAGGTGATTGGTTCGAATCCAGGCTCCCAAGGCGACTTATATACATGTAATAGGATGCATTAGGACCACATTTGTCCATCGGTTTCAGCCCATGCTCGCTGGAAAGCAAGAAATGACAGCAACACCATTTGTGTCCCTTTTTGAGTTCGAAAATTCAGTTTGGTTGTCAAGGAGGAAGGATCTGATCTTGGCTGCCCTAGGGGCCTATAGCCATGGTTAGATCACTCCCCTAACATGTCTAAGGCATGAATAAGTCGCCTTTTTGGTGGCTTGGTCCATGGTGCATCGGTTTTAATCAAATCAACAAGAACAGCCCCTTTCCCCTTTTGGCTTCTTTATTGGTTCAGCATATGGTTTCGTTTTTTTTGTTGCTTGGTATGGATCTTGGTTGGCCTATGGCCCATAGCCACGGTTCATACCATGCTCTTAGATGTCTAGATCGTGCCATGGTCAATCAAATGGCCACTGGAACGACGCAAGACATCGATCTAGGCAAAACACTACACACGCATGCACGTTGGTTCTCGGTTGGAGTTTCGGTTGAGTTATGGTGTGACGCAGATTGTGGCTGGCCTAGGGCCCTTAGCCATGGTTCAAATCACTCCTTGGGATGTTGGTAAGAGTCTCTGGTTGGTGGTTCACGCCTCCAATGGCCGGTAGTCTCGAAAACAACACAAGTTACACGATTGTGCAGCTGCTAGAAATTTACAGCAAGTTGCTGTGTCGTTTAGAAGGCTCGTTTGAGTTATTGGTTGGCTTTTAGCCCATGGCCTTGGACTGGACAGTGCCTCATTGAGCTAGGAAGGTCATGTTTTTGACTGTTTGTCATTCGGATCATTTTTGAGGTCGTACGAGAATTTACGGTGCGATGTGCCAAATTGACTCTCGAAAGAGCGTTCCGTGTTTTGGCCTCCATTCCACCTAGATTTCGACCCTATCATTTTAGGAGCATTATTTTATGATTTTTCAGCGTATTTTAATAATGACTATGCGTCGATTCGGTGTCGGTTCAGGTTGGCTCAGAGTCATGATTAAATGCGAAGTCATTAGGCGTCATAGTCGCATCTTTTGAACGTAAATTACATAGTTGGTCAAGTTTAAGCTATTGCATATTTTTCATAGCACAGTTAGGTTGCAGCGAGCCTGTGGACGATCCAATCCAATCCAGTTGGTAAAATTACGGGACATTTTCATTATGCCAGTTAATTATTTTACGTGCATTAAATAGAAAATGATTATTTTTGAGATTTATGCGATATGGCTTGTGGTTCATTCACTATGTGGGAGTGTTACTTTATACGGTCGCCAGTGACCGATCAGTTCAGTATGGTACCACCCGATCGCCAGTGACCGGCCAGCTCAGTTCAGTTTCAGCCTCCCCGGTAGCCAGTTACCGATCAGTTCAGCTTAGTGCAGGGGCCACAGGCGTAAAACATAATCTCAACAGAAAATTTTACCAGTTATTTCAGTACAGGCTCCAAGGAGCAAACATTTTTTTTACTGTGATTATCAGTTCAGTTATGCACGTATTATAATTGCTCAGTACAGATTATTTTCAGCATGCATCATGACATGATATTTTATCCCATGCATATTTTAATTCAGATTTTACTCTCTACCTGCGATATATGCATGCTGAGTCTTTAGGCTCACTAGACTTGATTGTTGTAGGTACTGATGAGGCCAGGGCCGAGGGCGGGGACCAGTGAGCCAGCTTGGGTCGGCAGTAGTGGCACCCGAGGACCTCAGAGCAGCAGTTGTTAATTTATTCCGCAAACATTTTATCAGTCGTTGGATATTTTTAAATTGTGATTTTTGGCAAACTTTATTTCCTTCCGCTGCAATATTTTGAAATATTGAACCTGATTCACCAGTGATTTTATGAATGAGGCCATTTAAGTTCTTTTAAAAAGAAAATTTTTAATTTTCCGCAAATTTTCAAGCAAGGAGTTTTAGGCCCTTTACAGTTGGTATCAGAGCGGTGGTTCTGTATAGGGTTTCACTACTACTGACCGCGAGAAGCTCACGAAGCCACGTCTTTGGTCTGTAAGTTTTTCAGTTCAGCATTTTGTTCAGCATTTTAGTTAAAGCATGAATTATTTTGTCAGCATGCTTCCAGATTTTCAGTACTTCAGTGTTCATTTAAAATAAATTATGGAATTATGCATGTTCATTACGTTTGGGTTATGTTGGAACAGTATGCCCCCTAGACGCATTTTAGAGCGCAACGGAGAGGAGGAGCCTCGCCGAGAGGACAGGGAGGAGCGTAGACCGGAGGGAGACCTACCACCTCCTCCACCGCCCCCACCGGACATGAGTGCCCAGATGTTAGCTGGGATGGCACAGTTCTTCAGACAGTTTGCGGGGAACAATGCCGCAGCCGTAGCCGCAGCCGCAGCCAGGCCGACAGGGCTCGAGGCTGTTTATGAGCGATTCATGAAGATGCGCCCGAAGGAATTCTCTGGGGCATCTGACCCCATGGTTGCCGAGGGCTGGATCAAATCCCTCGAGGTCATCTTTGAGTTTATGGAGCCGGGGGACGCAGACCGAGTCCGATGTGCCACCTACCTGTTCACTGGAGACGCCCGCTTATGGTGGGAAGGAGCTTCGGTAGCCTTGACTTTGGCTACACTTTCATGGACCTGGTTTACGGAAGTTTTCTACTCCAAGTATTTTGCTGAGGAGGTTCGCACCAGGCTGACTACCGAGTTCATGAGCTTGAGACAGGGGGATATGACGGTTACGGAGTTTATCCGTAAGTTCGAGAGGGGCTGTCACTTTGTGCCCCTGATCGCGAATGATGCCAGAGCCAAGCTGATGCACTTCCTGGTGGGTTTACGGCCGATCTTACGCCGGGATGTTAGGGTATCTGACCCTGCTACTTATGAGATTGCTGTCTCCAAAGCCCTAGCCGCAGAGCAGGATCTGCGGGATATCGAGAGGGATCGCCAGGGCAAGCGCCCAGTCCAAGCACCGCACCGCCCTCCTCCTCATCAGCATCAGCAGCAGAATAAGAGGCCTTTTCATGGACCGCCCAGGAACAGAGGCCAGCAGCAGCAGCAGCGGGGACGCCCAGCCCCGAGGACTCAGGAGCACCCAGTCTGTCCCAGGTGCTCACGTCGCCATCCTGGAGCATGTATGGCTGGCTCAAGAAAGTGTTTTAAGTGTGGCAGTCCAGACCACATGTTGCTGCAATGTCCTCAGAGGAATCTGCCTACCCAAGGCAGAGTTTTTACTCTCCATGCCGCGGAAACCAACCCGGAGACTATGTTGTTGACAGGTACCTTTAAACTTTAAGTTATTATTTGAATTTCCGTGTTTTGGGAATCGGGATTTAGATTTGAACTTAGAACTGTTATAGGATTGCATGCTCTACTCAGATTTATTTTGGGGAAAATTAAGCTAGAAGAACCTTGACCTTTGCATGTCTATAAGTTTAGTTCTTGTAACTACTGGATTCAACTTAGAGCTCCGCTCTTTCAGGGAGAATTTTTATATCTGGTTCCGCTACCAAGGCCTTGATAGATTCAGGGGCCACTCACTCTTTTATTTCGGAGGTCTTTGCAAACTTTCTCAAGATCCAGACCATTGGGCTAGATACAGCCTTTTCAGTAGTGTTGCCGTCAGGAAAAGAGATGGCAGCCACCAATGTTATCCGATATGTAGACCTTGAGATGCAAGGTAAACTTGTTTATGCGGATCTGATTGTGCTACCGATGCCGGAATTTGACATCATCCTAGGGATGGACTGGCTATTGAGGAACAGAGTGTTGATAGACTTCCAGCGGAGATCCGTTCTTGTCCGACCGCCTGGAATGGAGCAGTTCTTATTTGAGCCGGACAGGTACTTTCCTTTACCGCGCATTATTCCATATGTTCAGGCTAGGAAGCTCATGCATAGAGGGTGTCGGGCATTTCTAGCGACCTTTTTATCTGTCCCCGAGGAACCCATCCAGTAAGCCTCAGATGTTCCGATTGTCAAAGATTTCTTAGACGTTTTTCCCGAAGACGTCTCTGGTATGCCACCGGAGAGAGAGGTAGAGTTCTCCATTGAGCTTATGCCAGGTACGGCTCCGATATCCAAAGCGCCGTACCGACTAGCACCGACAGAGATGGCAGAGCTTAAGAAGCAGATTCAGGAACTTCTCGACAAGGAGTTCATTCGCCCGAGCTTTTCTCCATGGGGCGCGCCGGTCTTATTTGTGAAGAAGAAGGATGGCTCGATGAGGCTTTGCATTGACTATCGGGATTTGAACTGGGTTACAGTGAAAAATAAATACCCATTGCCGAGGATTGAGGATCTATTTGACCAGTTGCAGGGAGCTTCGATTTTCTCTAAGATAGATCTGCGTTCCGGTTATCACCAGTTGAGGGTGAGAGATGCTGATGTTTCGAAGACAGCTTTCAGGACTCGTTATGGTCACTACGAGTTCCTAGTGATGCTGTTCTGTCTGACGAATGCGCCAGCGATCTTCATGGATCTAATGAATCGCGTATTTCAGCCGTACCTCGACCAGTTTGTGATAGTGTTCATAGATGACATTCTCGTCTACTCCAAGAGTCGGGAGGAGCACAGCAGACATCTGACCACAGTGTTGCAGACATTGCAGAAGCACAAACTATTCGCAAAGTTCAGTAAGTGCGAATTCTGGTTAGAGAAGGTGGCGTTCTTGGGCCACATTGTTTCTAGCAGTGGCATTGAGGTAGACCCGGCGAAAGTTACAGGCAGTCAGAGATTGGGTTGTGCCTCAGAATGCATTCGAGATCCGTAGTTTTCCTGGGTTGGCAGGATATTACAGGAAGTTCATTCGGGGATTCTCATCCATTGCCGTTCTACTCACAGCACTGACCAAGAAAAATGTAAAGTTTGTGTGGAGCGAGGAGTGTCAGAAGAGCTTCGATACTTTGAAGCAAGCTCTTATCTCAGCACCCGTTTTGGCTGTACCGTCAAGATTCGGTGAGTTTGTTCTGTATACCGATGCTTCGAAGCTTGGTTTAGGTGCAGTTTTGATGCAGCATGGGAGAGTGATAGCGTATGCTTCTCGACAGCTGAAGATCCATGAGAAGAATTACCCTACCCATGATCTAGAGTTAGCGGCCGTAGTTTTTGCTTTGAAGATTTGGAGGCACTATCTGTATGGAGAGAAGTGTCAGATCTTTACCGACCACAAGAGCCTCAAGTATTTCTTCACGCAGAAGGAGCTGAACATGCGTCAGAGGCGTTGGTTGGAGCTTGTGAAAGACTACGATTGTGACATTAGCTACCACCCGGGTAAAGCTAATGTAGTTGCGGATGCTTTGAGCAGGAAAGTCGTAGTGATGGCTCATTTGACGATGCAGAAACCTCTTCAGATCGAGATGCAGAGGTTTGATCTTGAGACTTATCCTCGAGGTACAGTTCCTCGTCTATCTACCTTGACCATTCAGTCTTCCTTTCTTGACCGTATTGGCAGTGGTCAGTCAGCAGATGAGCAGTTGGCACAGTGGAAGAAGAGAGATGAAGCCAAGGGCAGTGTCTTGTATACAGTCAGCGACGGTATTGTGAGATACCGAGACAGGATGTGGGTTTCTAGCAGTGGTTCTATCCGAGTAGATATTCTATCAGAGGCCCACATGTCCCCGTACTCTATTCACCCTGGGAGTACGAAGATGTACAAAGATCTGCAGCTATTGTATTGGTGGCCAGGGATGAAGAAGGACATCAGACGGTTTGTGTCCGAGTGCCTGACTTGCCAGCTAGTGAAGGCCGAGCATCAGAGACCAGTAGGTTTGCTCAAGCCTCTTCCTATTCCTGAGTGGAAGTGGGAGAACATTACCATGGATTTTGTGACCGGTTTGCCGAAGTCAGCCAGGGGATCGAATGCCATTTGGGTGATTGTAGATCGTCTTACCAAATCAGCGCAGTTCTTGCCTATTAAGACGACTTTCACCATGATTCAGTATGCAGAGCTGTATATCCGAGAGATAGTCCGACTCCATGGTATTCCAGTTTCGATCGTATCTGACAGAGATCCCAGATTCACTTCCTCATTTTGGAAGAGTTTGCATTCGACTTTGGGTACGAAGTTGCTGTTTAGCACAGCTTTCCATCCGCAGACAGATGGGCAGTCGGAGCGAGTTATTCAGATTTTGGAGGATCTTCTTCGCGCTTGCGTCATCGATTTCTCAGGGAGTTGGGAGTCGAACTTGCCACTGGTTGAGTTCACCTACAACAACAGCTTCCAGTCTTCTATTGGTATGGCTCCGTATGAAGCGCTGTATGGCCGCAAGTGCAGATCTCCTGTTCATTGGGATGAAGTAGGAGAGAGAGCAGAGTTGGGTCCAGAGATTGTTCAGCAGGCAGCAGATGCAGTAATCAAGATCCGTGATAGGATGAGGACTGCTCAGAGCCGACAGAAGAGTTATGCTGATCAGCGGAGGAGAGACTTAGAGTTTGCAGTGGGCGATCATGTCTTCGTGAAAGTGGCACCTATGAATGGTGTCATGAGATTTGGGAAGAAGGGGAAGCTCAGTCCGAGATTCATTGGACCGTTTCAGATCCTTGACAGAGTTGGGACGCTTGCTTATCGTGTGGCTCTTCCGCCGAATCTGGCCGGAGTACACAATGTCTTTCACGTCTCCATGCTGAGAAAGTACATGGCGAACCCTTCGCATGTGCTGAACTTTGAGCCGTTGCAACTTACTCCGAACTTATCTTATAAGGAGAGACCAGTGCAGATCCTAGACCGGCAGGAGAAGAAACTTCGGAACAAGTTGGTTAAGCGAGTCAAAGTCAAATGGCTCAACCATTCAGAGGAGGAAGCTACGTGGGAGTCTGAGCCGGAGATGAGAGAGCGTTACCCCGAGTTATTCGGTGAGTTCTAATTTCGAGGACGAAATTTATTTTAAGGGGGGAAGGATTGTAGAACCCGTAAATCAATTTACGTATAAGCCATGCATAATTCTAGATTTTTTAAATTTAATTGACTTCATTGCATGATTATTTTAAATGTATTTCTTTGAAGTTAATTATTTTATTATTTCAGTTCAGTAGTTTGATTTTTAGCATTCAGTTATTTCAGTGAGGCCGGACCGGAGTTGGAGTTTTGAGATAGAATTTAAGATTCGAGAAATATTTCCAAAAGTTAATTTAGCTAGCAAGTAAGTTCATTTAAGTTAGAAAGGGAGGTTTGAGGATTTAATTTAATTATTTGAGGTGATTAAGAAATAAGCTCATTTAAGTTGCATAATTAATGGTTTTATTCACTAAATTATTTAAGGGATTAGTGAGGCTTTTAAGAGTTATTAATTTAGTAAATAAACAACATTTCTCCTTTATTTTATTATGCATTTTTGGCCACCCTTAGTTGCTAGAAGATTCATTTGCCAACTCATCACCTTTGACCCCTTCTTGGTATTTAATTAGGAGGATAATTCTTTTTGTTTGGGAGCACCATTAAATTATTAATTAACCTCATTCTAACCTAGACTACCATGCATAAAATCCGCCATCACCATTCTAGAAACACCCAACATAGACTTGATATCAAACAACCATTCAAAATTCAAATTTAGGAGACTTAGTCTTGATATCTTTCCTTATATCTTGCACCTATCCCCCTCACTCCCATAACCACTTATCTACCCTCCCTCACCACCGAATTCAGAACCATTCAGAGCCCCATTTGTGTGAAAAAAATCGTGAGTCTTAGCTAGAGGGTAAGAAAGAAAAATCGAGAGCAAGGTAAGGTAGAAAAGGAAGCCACTCCGTCTCCTCCGCGCCGTCTCGTCTCTTCTTTTCGTTTTCATTTCAAACGATAACCAGGCATGTCTAGATTCTTTCTAAACCTCAATCAAGTCATATTATCATTTATTTTTCAGTACATGATCATGTTTATTCAAGCAAAAATCGAGATCCATGTCAAAACTTTTGAAAACAACACATGCAGAATTTTTGATATTCCTTGGCAAGCTTCACGTTTTTCTTGGTTTGTGAGTTTCAGGTGATTGGTTTGACTCCAAGGCTCCCAAGGTGACTTATATACATGTAATAGGATGCATTAGGACCACATTTGTCCATCGGTTTCAGCCCATGCTCGCTGGAAAGCAAGAAATGACAGCAACACCATTTGTGTCCCTTTTTGAGTTCGAAAATTCAGTTTGGTTGTCAAGGAGGAAGGATCTGATCTTGGCTGCCCTAGGGGCCTATAGCCATGGTTAGATCACTCCCCTAACATGTCTAAGACGTGACTAAGTCGCCCTTTTTGTGGCTTGGTCCATGGTGCATCGGTTTTAATCAAATCAACAAGAACAGCCCCTTTCCCCATTTGGCTTCTTCATTGGTTCAGCATATGGTTTCGTTTTTTTTTGTTGCTTGGTATGGATTTTGGTTGGCCTATGGCCCATAGCCACGGTTCATACCATGCTCTTAGATGTCTAGACCGTGCCATGGTCAATCAAATGGCCACTGGAACGACGCAAGACATCGATCTAGGCAAAACACTACACACGCATGCACGTTGGTTCTCGGTTGGAGTTTCGGTTGAGTTATGGTGTGACGCGGATTGTGGCTGGCCTAGGGCCCTTAGCCATGGTTCAAATCACTCCTTGGGATGTTGGTAAGAGTCTCTGGTCGGTGGTTCACGCCTCCAATGGCCGGTAGTCTCGAAAACAACACAAGTTACACGATTGTGCAGCTGCTGGAAATTTACAGCAAGTTGTTGTGTCGTTTAGAAGGCTCGTTTGAGTTCTTGGTTGGCTTTTAGCCCATGGCCTTGGACTGGACAGTGCCTCATTGAGCTAGGAAGGTCATGTTTTTGACCGTTTGTCATTCAGATCATTTTTGAGGGTCGTACGAGAATTTACGGTACGATATGCCAAATTGACTCTCGAAAGAGCGTTTCGTGTTTTGGTCTCCATTCCACCTAGATTTCGACCCTATCATTTTAGGAGCATTATTTTATGATTTTTCAGCGTATTTTAATCATGAATATACGTCGGTTCGGTGTCGGTTCAGGTTGGCTCAGAGTCATGATTAAATGCGAAGTCATTAGGCGTCATAGTCGCATCTTTTGAACGTAAATTACATAGTTGGTCAAGTTTAAGCTATTGCATATTTTTCATAGCACAGTTAGGTTGCAGCGAGCCTGGTGACGATCCAATCCAATCCAGTTGGTAAAATTACGGGACATTTTCATTATGCCAGTTAATTATTTTACGTGCATTAAATAGAAAATGATTATTTTTTAGATTTATTCGATATGGCTTGTGGTTCATTCCCTATGTGGGAGTGTTATTTTATACGGTCGCCAGTGACCGATCAGTTCAGTATGGTACTACCCGGCCGCCAGTGACCGGCCAGCTCAGTTCAGTTTCATCCTCCCCAGTAGCCAGTTACCGATCAGTTCAGCTTAGTGCAGGGGCCACAGGCGTAAAACATAATCTCAATAGAAAATTTTACCAGTTATTTCAGTACAGGCTCCAAGGAGCAAACATTTTTTTTACTGTGATTATCAGTTCAGTTATGCACGTATTATAATTGCTCAGTACAGATTATTTTCAGCATGCCTCATGACATGATATTTTATCTCATGCATATTTTACTTCAGATTTTACTCGCTACCTGCGATATATGCATGCTGAGTCTTTAGGCTCACTAGACTTGATTGTTGTAGGTACTGTTGAGGCCAGGGCCGAGGGCGGGGACCAGTGAGCCAGCTTGGGTCGGCAGTAGTGGCACTCGAGGACCTCAGAGCAGCAGTTGTTATTTTATTCCGCAAACATTTTATTAGTCGTTGGATATTTTTAAATTGTGATTTTTGGCAAACTTTATTTCCTTCCGCTGCAATATTTTGAAATATTGAACTTGATTCACCAGTGATTTTATGAATGAGGCCATTTAAGTTCTTTTAAAAAGAAAATTTTTAATTTTCTGCAAATTTTCAAGCAAAGAGTTCTAGGGCACCTTTTACAACCCCGGCTCGGGGCTCCGCACCTTGACCATTCCCATGTCCCGGGACATGCTCCCCGGCCCAAGGCTCCGCACCTTGGTTATCTGTAAGCCCAGGGCACTACACCCTGGCTCGGGGCTCCGCACCTCGATCATTCCCAAGTCCCGGGACATGCTCCCCGGCCCAAGGCTCCGCACCTTGGTTATCTGTAAGCCCAGGGCACTACACCCTGGCTCGGGGCTCCGCACCTCAACCATTCCCAAGTCTAGGGACATGCTCCCTTGCCCAAGGCTCCCCACCTTGGTTATCTGTAAGCCCAGGGCACTACACCCAGGCTCGGGGCTCTGCACCTCGACCACTCCCAAGTCCCGGGACATGCTTCCCGGCCCAAGGCTCCGCACCTTGGTTATCTATAAGCCCAGGGCACTACACCCTGGCTCGGGGCTCCGCACCTCGACCATTCCAAAGTCCCGGGACATGCTCCCCGGCCCAAGGCTCCGTACCCTGGTTATCTGTAAGCCCAGGGCACTACACCCTGGCTCGGGGCTCCGCACCTCGACCATTCTCAAGTCCCGGGACATGCTCCCCGGCCCAAGGCTCCGCACCTTGGTTATTTATAAGCCCAGGGTTCTCAAACCTGGCTCGGGGCTCCGCACCTCGACCACTCCCTAGTCCCGGGACATGCTCCCCGGCCCAAGGCTCTGCACCTTGGTTACTTATAAGCCCAGGGTTCTCAAACCTTGCTCGGGGCACCACACCTCGACCATTCCTATGTCCGGGAGGTATGAGGCCCCGGAACATTCTCTTAAGTCCGGGAGACACGAGGCCCCGGCACATTATTCAAAATCCGAGAGATATGAGACTCCGGCATCTTATGCAAAGTCCGGGAGACATGAGGCTCCGGCATCTTATGCAAAGAGCGGGAGGCACGAGGCCCCGGCATCTTATCTCAAGTCCATAAGACATGAGACTCCGGCATTTAATCCCATTTCTGGGAGACATGAAGCCCCCGATGCTTTTATAGAACAAGATTGATGATCTCTTTGGGAATCCAGGCATGACTGATCTTGACAGCGAGTATGACTCTAGCCCGACTATTTAAGGGATGGGTGATGATACCCCGTAAGAGCTCGGGTCATGGATGACCCGGAATATAAAATGGATTCCCAAATCCGAGTGAGTCTGCAGATGGATTCTTCTGGAGCGGGGCAGGTGCAAGCCCATGCTCTACTCTTCGGGCAGTCATAGTCCCGGGCTCTTGTATAATTCTCCCGGGAGGCATTCTACCCGGGCACCTCGATAACAGTGCCGCATTCTAGTGATTCAGAAGATAAGATATTGTCTCGAAAAGCGCACCTGACAGAATCCTATTGATGTGACTTGATGGAAAAGTAGGGTGGCGTGACAGGAAGTGGCAAGTAGGCACTGAAAACAAGATACCTACTATCTTTTCTTCCTATAAATAGCAGGTATGTAATTCATTTGAAGGACTTTGGCTTCCTCTTCTTCTCTTGTGCTGGAGAATGATTCATTCACCAACACATGTTAACGCACATATTTACACCAGTAGCCTTTACTTTTATCTAAGTTACACTGGTTATCATCTTCACCTGCTGACTTAAGCATCGGAGTGGCCACGTCGGACACCCCTCCGGCGCCCATTCAAGAGTTCTTTTCTTATTTGCAGGTTACAGCGGAAGCCATATTGCAGAGATATATCTTCATCACAGATATAGTTCTTGCTCAGTTTTCTTCATTATCTTGATAGCAGATCCGGTGGAGCACCAGACCCTGCTCACTCATTTCACCAGGATCGCATCAGAACCAATATCAGAGCATGAACACCAGGTAAGAAGAATAAGATTTATGTTTTTAAGTTCTCGATATTTTTGAAGAATCGGCAGATCAACAATTAGAGCAAGAGAATCAAGAATAAGTTGAGACAAGAGCCTAAGTGCAATCATCAAATCAGAGATCAAAGATAACAAGATCAGAGAAACTCAAGAAAGTATCAAAAGAAGACTAAGCAAGATCATATCAGAAAAATATCTCAAAAGACTCAAAAATTCGAAGAGATCTATTTCAGTAAAAATATCCGATGCTTAGAAATATCTTTAAGTATATAAGATCTAAACAGAGCATTAAAGATCAATCAGAGAAGAGACTTGATAGTTGATTGTGCTTACATTGAGACTTGCAATGTCTGTCAGCTATCACAAAGGATCAGTTTATATATCATTTGAAGAAAAAGTTGATATACTTATCGAGTGATAATATTACACATTTAAATATTACAAGGAACTAATGCACATTTTCCCAATATTAAAATTAAATTTATTAACATGACATATATCAAATAGATTCTAGGCTTAATATCTGAGAATCAAAGTAGTTTAAAAACAATTATTTTATTTTTTAAGGATCTATTCAACCCCTTCTAGACTGTTATCCGTATTTATTTGATACTAGCAAATAGAATGAGTATCCCTCAAGCCAATTGTTGGCTAAAGGTGTTCACCGCTCGCTTACGGAAGTGGATATCGTATGTGATATAGTAAGATCATAGTGCATGACAGGCTATAGTAAGATATGTGATTTAGGGAAAAAAAGTTTACTAGTTTCACATGTGATACTACAATGAATGCTCAAAGATATTTCACATGGCTATCGAATTCATACTACCTTCAATGAACCAATGATTATATATTCAATTGGGATATATATGATAAAAAGACTTTACTGTACGCTAATCATAACTGATTGGTTTTTGCAGACGCTATTGTTGGAAACTTAATTTTGATTGTTTGACAAGATCAAGTTGCTTGAAGTAACTAAACTACAAAAATCAACTGACAATTGTCTAACTGAAGATTAATGCGCAGTTTATCGAACGCAACTAAAACCAGCTGAACTGAACTTACAAAGACAACTGAGTGATCAGTTGGAAACTGATCAGTTGATATATTCAGTTATGAGCTTACCAGCGATTTCTTATCAGCTGATCATTCAGATGTATACGTCATCAGTTATTGAAAAAGACATTCAACTGACAACAGTACAAAGCAGACTGCAACAGATAGTGGGAACGCCACAATACAGCTACAGTGTACGAATGTCAGAAGAATGCTGACATGGCAAACCAACGGATAAAAAGATTCAAATTTCATTTAATATTACCGTTGAGGGAAGCCTATAAATAGCAGAAGGGAAGCAGTTGAAAAAACATATAGATCTATATATTCTCTTAAGCTTGTTGTTACTCTGCTAAAATTATCACTCTTACTCAAAAATCAAAAAGCTCACATTTATCAGATCGATTTGTAGCATTTGAGGCTACTTTCCGAGCTTATAAGCACAAACCGTTTTGTTGTTTATTTGATATTTAACTAGATCAGTTGTGCTAAGTTCAAGTCGAAGAACTGTTATATATTTTGTAAACTACGAGTTTCAGTTTTGGCAATGTTAAGTCTAAACTGAAGTGGGTCTGTACAAGATTTGCATTGATCAAAGTCTTTTAGAGCATATCCTATCGTTGTGATAGAAGGGGTGACGTAGGAGTAATTAAAATCTCCGAACATCCATAAATCTTTGTGTGTTCTTACTTCAGTTATTTATTCTATCTTTCAGTCAGTTTATTTCCGCAACTATTTTCAGTTAAACTGATTTTTATTGATTGATAAGATTCCTAGTTTCAGTTTGTCACAAAACTGACACTTTATTCGAAAAGATTCTAAAATCGTGAGTGTTTATTCAACCCCCCTTCTAAACACATCTCAAACAATCAACCGATCCTAACAAGCGGTATCAGAGCAGTTGAATCTTGTCTCAGAATACGCTTATTCACAAAACTGATCAACATGTCTTCATTCAATAAAATACCAATGTTTTCCAGAGAATAATTTGACGACTAGAAAATCATAATGCAGGCTCATTTAGCTGCACAAGATGACGACATGTGATATGTCATTACTGAAGGTCCCATGAAGATCCTAAAAGCAAATACATCAGTTGCCATTACTAATGGCGCACCTCATTGCATAGAAAAGCCCAGAGAGGAATGGACAACTGAGGATAAGATTAAAGCCAACCTAGATAATGTGGCTAAGGATATCTTATATAAAATTCTGGATAAAATCACTTTCAGCAAAATCAAGATGTGCAAAATTGGCAAAGAGATATGGGAGAAACTAATCCAGCTGTGTGAAGAAAACGAGCAAACAAAAGAGAACAAGCTATCAGTTGCTGTTCAGAAATTTGACAACATCAAGATGAAGGCTGGAGAATCCATGCATGAATATGATGAGAGGATCAGTGGTATTATCAATGAGCTGAATGCATTTGGAAAAGTATATTTGAACAAAGAAGTGACACTGAATGTGGTCAGAGGTCTTCCCAAAGAATTGGATGTCAAGACCATGGCAATAAGAGAGTCAAAGGATCTTAACAAGGTCGAACTTCATGACTTGTTTGCTAATCTAAAGGTTTATGAGTTTGAACTACAAACCATAGAAGGGGAACCTTCCACACCAGCGACCACAACTCCTTTAACTGCTGTCAGACTTGAACCCAACTGGTTCAGCTGACAAGTATGCTGATCAGCTAGGCAACGATGCGATGTCGTTGTTTGTCAGGAAGTTTGGTAAATTTATGAGAAGAAATTAAGGAAACATTCATAAACAATATCAGAAAAACTACTCCAAATAAGAACCTTATACTTGCTACAAATGTGGCAAAACTGGTCACTACATTGCTGACTATCCCAAACCAAAGAAGGACAGTCGAGGCTCTGCTGAAAAAGAGAAGAAGCCCTATGAGCATAAAAGAAGAACCAAAGATGACAAGAAGTCATTCAAAAAGAAACATGAAGTGATTTTGGCTTAGGAAAGCAAATCTAAGTGGGCGGAAACTGACAGTGAGGAGTTAGAACCTGAAAGCCCAAGCAGTTCAAGTGATGATGAGGAAGTGAAGTGCTTAATGACAGATGATGCTGAACTGAAGTCAGCAAGTAAACAGGTATTTGACTTTAGCTCTACTAATTTCACTTGTGAGGAACTCATTACCACATTGCATGACATGGTAAATGAGTACCACAAACTTGCTCGATCATTTGAGAAGGTTAGAACTGAGCAAACTGATCCCAATGACAACAAAACAGAAACTGATAAGTCAGTTGAACTGTTGAGTCTAAAAAGGGATATTGCACAGCAAAAAGCTGAAATGATTGAAAATCAAGCATTGATATGCCAGTTAAAAACAGAAATTTCAAAATATACTGAACTAATTCAAGCTTGGAACAAATCTTCAGTTACATTGACTGAAATGCAGAATTCACAAAAATCAGTTGCTGATAAAACTGGTTTAGGCTTTAACAGTCATGATGAAAATTCTGCAAGTGATACATAGCCAAGGTTGAATGAAAACAAAGGAAAGTACATTACCTTTATAAAATCAACTATGGTAAATGAATTCTCATAACCAAGTAAACCAGCTGTTCAATTGACTGAAATTAAGAACAAAGGCAAACGGTATGGAATTGTATATAACTCCGAGAGTTCAACTGATCCAAGAAAATGGTCACCTAAACGATTCAATTACAAAAATCAGTACATAAGGAATAGCTATTACAATTACTACAATTGTAAGCCAGTTCAGAAACTATATCAAAAGAATAGTAAGTTGAAAAGGATAAAAATCATACTGTTTAATCCTCACATCACACACATATTGCCAAAAATTCGAGAAAAACCATTTTAAACACAGCAACTGGGAAGTCAGTTAGACTGGTCCAAATCTGGGTTCCTAAAGGACTAATCAGTTTAGGACCCAAATGAATATGGGTACCAAAATTATATAATGTGTGTGATTGCAGGTAATAGGAACAAACATAGAATCAACTTGGTATCTAGACAGTGCCTGTTCGCGGCATATGACAAGGGATGAAAATTTGCTATCTCAACTGATCAAATACACTGGACCAAACATCAGTTTTGGAGACAACTCCAAAGGTAAACTGTGGGTAAGGGTAAGCTTATCCATGGTAAATTTACAATTAAAGATGTTTTTCTAGTTGAGAATTTGAAGTATAACTTGATAAGCATCAGTGAGTTATGCGACAATAATTTCTCAGTTCAGTTTGATAGACACACTTGTTCAGTTAGAAGACTCAACTGATGAAGCCATCCTAACTGGAAATCGCTGTGGAAACACTTACAAAGTAAGTTGGACTGAACAACCTTATGCATCAGTTTGTTTCATTGATTCCAAGTCTTCTAAAAACTGGTTGTGGCATAAGAGGTTGAACCACTTAAACTTTAAATCTATTGCCTATCTGAGTAACGATGATCTTGTAACTGGTTTGCCCAAAATAGATTTTTCAGAAGATAAAGTTTGTTCAGCATGTCAGTTTGGTAAAGAGGTAAGATATTCATTCAAAAAACAGAGGTTGTAAATCATTTTCCAGATGCTTAGAACTGTTACATATGTATCTTTTTGGTCCAATACCAGTCATGAGTTTAGGGGGAATGAAATACACCTTAGTAGTTGTGGATGATTTTTCAAGATTTAATTGGGTTATTTTTCTCAAATCCGAAGACCAAACTGCTGCACAACTGATTAAGCTCTTCAAAAGACTATTACATGAAAAATCAGTTGGGATTGATCGAATAAGATCTGACAGAGGGATGGAATTCATCAATCAAAATCTTTCAACTTTTTAGAAAATACTGGAATCAAGCATGAGCTCTCAGTTGCTAGAACACCTCAGCAAAATGGTATAGCTGAGAGAAGAAATCGGACCCTTAAAGAAGCTGCTAGAACAATGCTTGTTGATTCTGTTATTTCTCAAAGGTTCTGGGCTGAAGCAGTAAACATTGCATGTTACACTCAGAACAGATCAATGATTAATAAGAATCATGTGAAAATACCATACGAGATCTTGCATGGAAGAAAAAGTGTGTTTTCTTATTTCAAAATATTTGGCTGCAGATGTTTTATTCTTGATAATGGTGAAAATCATTTAAAAGCCTTTGATGCTAAATCTGCAGAGGGAATATTTCATAGATATTCTTCAGTTAGCAAAGTATATAGAGTTTGTAATAAAAGCTCTTTAAATGTTGAAAAATCTATTAATGTTGTTTTTGATGAAACTGTGCTAACTGATAAGCCAACTGATCCAGGTGAGCTAGTTGATCGTTTTACAGAGATCAGTTTGGAGGATAATGATGAAGAAGAATATCATATCAATAAAAATATCCTTCAAACACCTGAACCAGAATTCTTAGATCAATAAGTTAAACAGGAATCTGCTCCTGATAATCAGTTGGTGGAGCCTACTGATAATATTCAGTTACCAACTGAAGTAGTTGCTGATACGGACGCAACAAATACTGAGCTCAGATGGAAGAAAATCACATCCTCCAGAATTAGTAATCGGTAACCCATCTGATCCAGTAAGAACTAGAAATCAAATGCTTAATCTATTTATTCATTCTGCTTTTGTTTCACAACTGGAACCGAAGAAAACTGATGAAGCTCTTGCTGATCCTAACTGAATAAATGCAATGCAAGAGGAGCTAAATCAGTTTATCCATAACAATGTCTGGAACTTAGTTCCAAGACCAGTTTGTAAAACAATTATAGGTACAAAATGGGTATTTAGAAATAAACTGAACGAGGATGGCACAGTTGCTCGCAACAAAGCAAGATTGGTAGCACAAGGATATAGGCAAGAGGAAGGAATTGACTACGATGAAACGCATGCACCAGTTGCAAGACTGGAAGCAATCAGAATGTTCCTCGCCTTTCCGTCATTCAAGAACTTTAAAGTCTACCAAATGGACGTAAAGAGTGCCTTCCGAATGGTCAGTTACATGAAGAAGTTTATGTTGAACAACCACCAGGTTTTATCAATCACACTTTTCCTGATCATGTCTATCATTTGAACAAAGCTTTATATGGTCTTATACAAGCTCCAAGAGCTTGGTATGAGACACTTTCAAAATTCTTACCTGATCATGATTTTATTGTTGGATCAGTTGACAAGACCTTGTTCAAATTTTCTAAGAATGATCAAATTTTACTTGTACAAATTTATGTCGACGATATCATATTTGGGTCAACTAACCCCAAATTATGTGAGAAGTTTGCTAAGTTAATGCAGGACAAATTTTAGATGAGTATGATAGGTGAACTGACATTCTTTCTCGGTCTGCAAGTGAAGCAACTGCACAGTGATATTTTTATCAGTCAAACCAAATACACGAAGGAATTGCTCAAGAAATTTGACATGGAAACATGTTCACCTGCAAGTACTCCCATGAGTTCATCAGTCAAACTGGACAATGATCAAGGGGGAATATCAGTTGAGACGACACTCTACAGAGGTTTAATAGGTTCATTATTGTACCTAACAGCTAGTCGTCCTGATATTTTATTTGTTGTTTGCATGTGTGCTAGATTTCAAGTAAATCCTAAGCAATCGCATTTTTCAGTTGCTAAAAGAGTTTTAAAATATCTAAAGGCACTCAAAATGTGGGATTATGGTACGCTAAAGACTCTTATTTCAATTTAGTTTGATATTCAGATGCAGATTATACATGATGTAAGCTAGATCGTAAAAAACCAGTGGATCTTGTCAGTTTCTAGGAGAGGGACTGATCTCATGGTTCAGTAAGAAGCAAACATCCATAGCTACTTCCACAACTGACTCAAAAGGCAAGGGTAAAATGCAAGAAGAGCCCAGGCCATCCAACGCAATCCAAACGCACATTGATCTCATTTGGCAAGAGATAAATGAATTTTCAAAAACAAGCTTAAGGCTTATGACGAATGGGTTCAATTCAGAACTGAAGTATTTGCCAAGCAGCTTCTGAAGAAATCAAAACTGAAGAAATTTGTTGATTTGGAAAGTTTTGTTATGAAAGTAGTCAAGGCATCTACCATTGTTCAAGCTCTAGATCGAAAGAACTATTTCTTCAATCAACTGAGAGCAAAACAGCTACAGAAGATAGTTGCTCAACTGCGACAGAACTATGATCCTACCAGTCCAACTGCATATAATGACAAAGCTATGCATGACCAACTGGACTCGGATCTTCTCTCGTTGCAGATGGAGATCAAAATTTAGGAAATGGATAAAGAACTTATTCTTCCAACAGCCTCTCAAGATTTTTCATCAGAAGAGTCAGTTGAACCATCAGTTCAAGAGCCTTCCAAGGACATAGTTGCTGAATCTTCTCAACAAGCAACTGTCCCTTCCACATCAGTTGCTTAACCATTATCATCTTCAGCACCTCTTCAATTGCTGATCCGAAGCTTTATTCTCAAGATGAATTATTATTGGCCAATCTTGATGAGGTCATCAATTCAGTCACTTCTGATATTCAGCTGGAAACATTCAAATCAGTTGAAGATGTTATCTTGACTGAGGAACCAGCCGATCAAGCTATTATTTCTGAAGAACCGGTCGACAAGGATAATTTTGAAGAAACTAAAGAGCCCGTTCAGTCAGTTTTCATGACTGAACCGGCAGTTTTTGAACAAACTGAAGAGGCTCAGCTGCACTCAGTTACAACTGAAGAAGTGTCAGATGAAGAGCCAGTCATTCAAGCGACTGAAGAACCAGTTTTGAAATCAGTTGTACAAGAAACTGAACAATTTTCTGTCCCAGCTGAACAACAAACTGAGGAACCCTCTACTTCTTTTGTTCTTCCACTTCTCTCTTCTCCTCCCCAGCCTCAACAGGAACATACAACTGAAAATATTTCAGGAATGGTGACGCATGAAACCGAAGCAACTGATGGCACTATGGTTGTATTTACTAAACAAGAACGGGTGCAGATTCCAGAAAATTCCGGAGCCATGTCTCCTGGTATTTCAGATACTGATGCCCTGTTTGAAGAAATTCAGGCTGCTCAGACCAACCTCGTCAGTATGATGAATGCTATTTCTGAAATACAGTAAACACAGCTTGCGCACTTATTGAAGCTTAACTCTAACAATGAGTTTACCTCGAACAGACTAAATCTAATCAATCAGAATGTGACTTCTTTCTTTCTCCAAATGGAAGAAATCAAGAAAGACAGACTGTCAACTGAATCTCGTTTTCAAACTCAAGCATTAGTCGGCAGACGCTTTGATTTTCTGGAGAGTACAGTCACCAAAAAGATTGATATACTGCAAAACATCGTGATGAATGTTGTATCAGATATCGCAGTGGATGTTTGAATTTTATCTAAGAAAGTTGATGTGCTTGAAAAAAAGGGAGAAATAGGAAAGATAAAAGAGTTAAAAGATCAGAAAAGAGAAGAAAAAGGAAAGAAGAAGAAATAAAGATCAACTGACTTCAGTTATTTGTTGAAGAGGCAAAAATTCTTTATTCTTTTATTCTTTGTACAAATCTTTACATTAGAAGAATTTTTTTTATCTACAATGAGTTCGAAGAATATTTTTGAATTCAGTTGATCAGTTCATACTTTACAAGTTTTCTAAAAACCAAAAAAGGAAAAATTGTTGGAAACTTAATTTCGGTTGTTTGACAAGATCAAGTAGCTTGAAGTAACTGAACTACAAAAATCAACTGACAGTTGTCTAACTGAAGATTAATGTGCAGTTTATCGAAGGCAACTAAAACCAGCTGAACTGAACTTAAAAAGACAACTGATTGACCAGTTGGAAACTGATCAGTTGATATATTTAGTTATAAGCTTACCAGCGATTGCTTATCAGCTGTAAACGTCATCAGTTATTGAAACAGACATTCAACTGGCAACAGTACATAGCAGACTGCAACAGATAGTGGGAACGCCACAATACAGCTACAGTGTACGAATGTCAGAAGTGTCATATCCCAACCCTTTAGCATTTTATTGTTTATAATATTATTTTTGGTTGGGTGTTTAGGAAATATATTTATTGGAAAGATTATTATATGGTCATTGTTTATGGTTATTGTTTTTGTATCATGTTCATAGTTGGTGATGAATATGGAAGTGAATTGGTAGAATAGAAAGTTGATCTTAAGCCAAATAAGAAATGGAAGTGCAGAAACGGTATGAAAAATGTGGCAGTAGTTGTGGTTTTTAGCATAATGTTTTTGAAAGGGATCGATTTTAGTTGCCCGAATGCGCAACGGAAGGTACAAAATTTTCGATTTTTGCAAGAGAAAAATCGAGCACCTTTGTACTAGTGTGTAACATATACTAAACACCTTTGTCATACATAGGGTGTTAAGATATCGTTACCTATCAATCACAAGGATTGATTATGGCTCCAACTTAGTTGTTAAACAACTAAGCTCTTCAAAGGATGACAATCTACAAGCTTCCTCTTGTTCTTGAATCTTTCCTTCAAAATTAGGTCCACCACCAACAAGCTAGAACCACTCTAATTTTGCACTAGAAAAATTAGAGCATTTTTCATTGAGAAGTGTATGCTTTCCTCAACAATTGAAGAAGCAAAAATGGGAGAGAAAATGCCATGAAAATTTCGGCCAACTTGTGGAGAGGAGAGAGGGAGGTGAGTTTTCTTGGAATGTGGAAAAAAGTAGAATCAAGCATGTTAGACACAAGCCTTGTTATTTGAAAAAGTTGCCTCCCAACTCTTCACCTCCCTTGCATGCTTTTTTGAGTGGGCTTGTAACATTTACAAAGTCCATGGACTTTATTTAAATGTCTCAAACACATTTGAGTCCATTTAAAACTTTACTTGATTTTACTCAAGCCCACTAGTTTAATAATTATTTCTAATTGGGCTCTACAAGGCCCAATGTTAATTAATTCAACACTTGAATTAATTTAATTATTTGGACTCTACTAGGCCCACTAGTGTTTAATTAATTCAACACTTGAATTAATTTAATTTAGTCCATAATAATGTTTATGAAAATCACAATTTTCAAATACATTATTTACTTGGCCAAATTTTAATTTAGGAACACATTCATAAATTAAAAGTTGCATTTCTCTCATAGAAGTCATACTTCTATTTTTCTTTACGCCTATAAACTCATTTATAAACCGTTCAACACTTTGAACTATTTTACTTCTCAACGGGATCTAGAAAGTTAGCACTTGTGTGACCCTCAATGGTTCATTGATACAACTAGCCATGGGTTCACATCTCCATGTGATTCGGACTAAACATGTCCTTATACGAGCATACCCCAATTGCTCCATTCTTACTTATCAACTCCTTGATAACAAGAACGTCAGAACTCAATTCTGATAGTACCCAACCAATCATGTTAAACGCCTAGCTGCATCGCTTACATGATTCCCTAGGTATCAAATGATAGTGCCTGCAAGAACCATTCAATTATGGTTAGCGTACAGTACGGTCCCTTCAACTCATATATCCCCACCGATTCGACAACCATTGGTTTATCATGTCGTAGTTGCATCGATGGTGTAATCTATGAAACCCCTTTCATAATTACCACCATACTTTGATCAGAGATTTCAACCTACATACACATGAGAACACATAGGACATCCATACCCGAAGGGCAGCGGTGAATCCCCGACTACAATGCATCGACTCCTATATGTTTCGACAGAACACCCAACCTTGCCACCTGATGGACCCGTGAGAGTCGGTAAACAAGTTAAAGTGTAATTCTAGCACATAGAGTCTCAATGTTGTCCCGGGTCATAAGGACTAATGGTGTAAAACCATAAACTAGGACGTTTCCACTCGATAAGTGAGAACCACTTGGAAAGTCCTTTATGGAGGGTTGTTCAGTGCACTCTACTAGGAGCACCTATCTGCATGCTCGGACATCACAATGTCCCCTACCAATGAAACATGGTACTCACATCGCAGATACTAGTCTCGAACTCGAGCGGCCTATATCCTTCTTAGCGGCGGCTGAATCGACTAGGAACTGTTTAGAATATACAGTATTTCAAATATGAGTTTCATGATACTCATCATATGAGCATCTCATATTCTTTCTACTATTTGTATATTCAAGGGCTTTATCTATGCAACTAGCATGGGTATTCAGATAAAGATGTGCCAATAATAATTTCAAATATTATTAAAATAAAGATTGTTTATACATAGAGTTTCATTGTGAACACTCGGCCAACACTTGGCTCGACGGGCACCTACTCTAACAGTTTTGTATATTGATCCAATTGATATGAGGCTACTTCAATTAGAAAGATAAGATATAAGGCTATAACTTTCATGTCTTGAGTTTTGTTCATATCATTAGGGAAGACGAGCCAAAAGTGGCCCGAAGTGTGTCGTGTGTTTCGTTGTTCCTGCACTGACACATTTTGGTAGAATGGGCATAACTTTTTACTCAGACCTCCAAATGACCTGAAACTAGTGGGAGAATTCAAGAAAAGACATGGGCTACAACTTTCATGTTTACCACTTTTGCAAATTGGGAAGCTAAAAATGATTTTTTCGGCAGAATGTGGCGCGCATATGCGCCATAACTCACGCATATGCGCCGGGTGGACAGAAAGGGCCGCGCATATGCGCCCCTAAAGTCACGCATATGCGCTCGGCATCCTGTATAAAAAAAATAAAACACGTTTTTATGGATTGGAAGGCTTATATACCCATTTCTAGATACTTCTCCACACTTCTCTCCTTTTCCCTTCCTCTCCATCGGTTCTAAGCTTCCTTCCCTTAAAATTTTCTCTCCAACATTTCTTTACTTCAAGTCAAGGATTTAAGTAAATTTCTTAGCTTCATTCACTAAGTTTCCAAGTTTCAAGGTAAGATTTCTATATTCTTAGAATTGGAACGGTTTGAAGTGATGAAGGGTTAAGTTGAATTGTTGATTTCTTGGATTAATGTTGATGATTGTTGGTTATTATTGTGTTTATTGTTGTAGGAAGCATTCAAGATCAACATAACCATCATTTGCTTGTGGGTTGTAAGTAGAAGCTTTCCTTTGTGCTCACATGATATATATATGAATAAAAGCCATGTTTATTGATGCCTAACTCCTTTCATTGCTATGTTCTTGATATATTTGGTGTTATGTATTCATTGATCAAGAGTTTCCATTGAATTCATTGATAAAGGAGCTAGTAATTCATTGTGCCTACCAAGTGTTTGTTCAATTGCCCCAATGAAGTCCCTATGATTTAAAGCCAAGGATTGATAGTAATTCATGCATGTCATTGGCCAATCACATGATTATGAGTATCTCTCACAGTTTTAATATATTTATATATCAAAGAGATAGTATCCACAGGTCACAGGTCACAGAACTATCATTTCCTTTTCTTTAACTCATGCCATGAAATACCATCTATGTTAATTTGCTACCTATTGTTCCTTGAAGATGGTATCATTCATTGTTCATTGCCTCTGATTCATCATTTAATTGCCATTGATATAGCCATGTTTCAATCCAAGCCAATGTATATGTACTTTTTATGTATAGCTTTCGGCTTACTGAGTTTTATCTCATTCCAGTTAATGTCATGTGATGCAGGTGATAAAAAGGAATGAAATGGATTGTCCGTGGCGGAAGAAGTCATATGGCTCATGGAAAGGGAAACTTTTGAAATTTTTTCATGAAAATTTTATTTTGGGGAGTTGAACATTGGATGTGTTAATATTTTTGTATTTTGCAAATGAATGATGGGAAAAATTTGTGTTGGCTTTTGGACTTATTTTGGATGATATTTTGTTAATGGTTAGGTATAGTAGTTTTGGAAAATGTTTATGATACATATGGTATATTGTTCTTTCCCTTTTCAATGTTAAGGCTTCCGCGTATGTCATTTCTTTTAAATGTTATTGTCATGGGAGTGGGGTGTTTCAATTGGTATTAGAGCCAAAGTTCTTCGGGCCATATATGACTTCTTCTACCTAGGACAATCTGGTATGTTTTCGATCCTGCATCTATTGATTTTAACATTGAGAGTTGATTCTATTTCATTGCCATTGATGTATCATTTCTTTCTATCTATGTTAAATTGAGCATTTGTGTAGGATATGCCTCCCAAGAAAAAGAATATTGAAGGGGATGATAGGACCCCTAATAAGATTGCAAAGGTGGTAGATGAATTCAGTAAGTTATTGAAGGAGCAAGAAAAGGTCCATGGACAACAAATTCAACAGTTATTGAGCATGCAAAATACGACCCAGGGTCGTGGCCAAGGAAGAGGTCAAGGCAGAACGGAAAGTTCTGAAGATGGTGCTTATGATCATTTCAGACGTATGAACCCTCCGGAGTTTATCGATGGTACTGATCCACTAATGGCTCTGGAATGGATCAAATCATTGGAAGCCATATTTGATTATTTGAAGTTCACTGACCAAGAGAAGGTAAGTTGTGTTGTTTTTATGTTGGTCAAAGCTGCTCGTATCTGGTGGGAAGCCACCAAGGTGACAGTTAATGTTCAAGAATTAAAGTGGAACGAGTTTAAAGATTTATTCTACGCCAAATATTTCTCGAGCGAAGTCAAGGCCAAGAAGGTGAAAGAATTTCTTGAATTAAAGCAAGATGCTATGTCTGTTACTGAGTACACCCTGAAGTTTGAAGAAGGATGTGTCTTTGTTCCTTTTATTGCTGAGCATGATAAAGATAAAGGTGAACACTTCCTTCGTGGATTGAAGCCAGAGATTCGAATAGATGTGCATATGTCCAAGGTGGTCACATACCAGGATAATGTTGAGAGGGCCTTGCTAGCCGAGCACGATGAGCAAGAGATCGAGAAAGAGAGGCAGCTAAGAAGGCAAGCTTTCCAAGCAAGAGGCCAAGGTGCAAGTGCAGATGTACGAGGTGGCCACAATGGTAAAGGTAAAATGGAGCAGCGTAATAAACCTATTGTGCCTTCTTCTGTTACTGAGAGACCATTGTGTCCCAAGTGTGGAAAGCCACACAAGGGTGAATGTTTGGTGGGTAGTCGACAATGTTTTAGATGCAAGGAGATGGGGCACACGGCATTGAAATGTCCTCTCTCCTCAGGCAAAGGAAAAGTCCAAGGCAGAATTTTTGCTATGACGAAGGAAAGTGTTAATCCTGATGATTCTTCTAAAATACCAGGTAATATTTTAATCTACGGCAAAGAAGCAATTACATTGATTGACACTGGTGTAACCCATTCTTTTATGTCTGAAGTGTTTATGCATTCTATATCTGTTGAACCTACTGTTATGCCATTACACTTCAATATTGTGTTGCCCTCTGGGGATGAAATTTGTGCCACTAATATTATCAAGGCATGTCCCGTACAAGTGGGTAATAGATTACGGTTTGCTGACCTTATTGTTATTCCAATGGTTGCATTTTATGTTATATTGGGTATGGATTGGTTATTTGCTTATCGTCCGGTGATCGATTGTGTTGGCAAAACAGTGAAGTTTTTAGTTGATGACCATGATGGTGATGTGTTTGTTGATCTAGGCTCTTCGATGGGTATTCCTATTATTTCTTGCCTTCAAGCTAATAAGTTGTTGCACAATGGTTGTATGGGTTTTCTAGCTTCAGTGGTTGATGTGCAAAAGGAAAGTAATTTGCAATTACAGGGTACTGATGTGGTTCAGGATTATCCTGACGTATTTGCTGATGATATGCCTGGATTACCACCTGATCGAGAGGTGAAGTTTGTTATTGATTTAATTCCATGTACATCTCCAATTTCCAAGGCTCCATACAGAATGGATCCTACTGAAATGAAAGAATTGAAGACTCAATTGTAGGAGCTATTAGATAAAGGTTTTATCCGACCTAGTTCATCACCGTGGGGAGCTCCAGTTTTGTTTGTAAAGAAGAAAGATGGATCATTGCGATTATGTATTGACTACCGAGAACTCAACAAGCTAACAGTGAAGAACAAATATCCTTTGCCACGTATTGATGATCTCTTTGATCAATTGCAAGGAGTAGCAATATTTTCAAAGATTGACCTTCGGTCCGGTTATCATCAACTGAAGGTGAAAAAGGATGACATATCAAAGACTGCGTTTAGAACGAGGTATGGCCATTATGAATTTTTGGTGATGTCGTTTGGACTAACCAATGCTCCTTCATTTTTCATGGATTTAATGAATCGTGTCTTTAAGCCGTATTTGGATACTTTTGTCATTGTTTTCATTGATGACATCTTGATCAACTCAAAGACACGAGAACTTCATCGTGAGCATTTGAGGATTGTGTTGCAGCTATTGAGGGATAAGCAATTGTATGTCAAGTTAAAGAAATGCGAGTTCTGGTTGGAGCAGGTGGTATTTTTGGGCCATATTGTTTCGAAAGAAGGAATTTCGGTAGATCCTTCTAAAATTGAATCTATCAAGAAATGTTCCATTCCAAAGACAGTTTCAGAGGTACGGAGTTTTCTTGGGTTGGCAGGGTATTACTGTAAGGCCTGAGATTTATTAGTCTTCATTGATGCGATATTTAAAGATATGAGAATTCATGACATGTAATGAGATGGGGGAAGGAGATACATGAAAAATTAGAATTTTGAATGAAGGGCAGACCGCACACGCACCATGGAAGATACCGCACCCGCGGTCCAAGAAAGAGTGCACCCGCGGTTGATGGACAGAGAGTTGGAAATTATTTACAGAAATGACACCGCACCCGCGGTTCAAACGTAACCGCACCCGCGTTGATGTCACCGCACCCGCGGTCTTATATGTAGCGCACCCGCGGTCGTCGATTTTGGAAAATGAATGGACTGCCGAAGATTGAGCGCACCTGCGGTCTAGAGGGAGCGCACCCGCGGTGCTGCATGCGAGAAAGCCACCTTTGTTTCTCAAGTTGACACATGGCATGGTATATATATAGAAATGTGCTGATTCATTTCTCTCCACTTCCATCAGCTGAGAAACGAGAGAGAGTGGGGAGAAGCTTCAATTCCTTATGCTTCAAGGTTATGATTTTGAAAGAATTACACATCCAAACTTCATTCCAAGTATAGATTCTTGCTCCTTGCATCATAGGCTACAAGAGGATATTTTATAGTGACAGAGTCGTCATCGAGACTTCGACATCAACAGACATTGTGCGACGAAAGGTATAATTCATGTTTTGTTTGGGGAAGACACAACTCAAATGAGATTCAACTTGAGCTTCCCAACCAAATCACATACTAGAATTGTTGTCAATCTTTTGATATGATTTTGATTTGTTTATGGACTTATATTCTAATCCCTTGATATGATGATGCCTTGTTTATAGATTTATATTCAAGCATTTGAGATAGGAGAGTCATTGGCAGACTTGTCAAACTAGATGTTCGGTGGTATCGACGCTTCGGATCAGATTCAATCCAATTGTAGACGTTCGATACAGACAGGGCCGAAGTCTAGGAATAAGACGTACAGTTACCCCGATTGGGAGGGTAGGTGACAGACAGTGACGTCTTATTCACATCGGGATCCCTAGAGTAAAGTCGAGTCGAGTCAAGACATGATTTGATTTGAATTGCATGCTCATATAGATTGGTTTCATAGACTATGGAACCCATTGTTATTGCTTTCATGCATGAATTATGATTATGTATTAGCATGTATACATGTTTTATACTGGGATTTGTTCTCACCGGAGTTTCCGGCTGTTGTTATGTCTGTATGTGTGCATAACAACAGGTGGGGCAGGATCTGGGTCACGACAGAGATGAGTTCGAGATAGCGTGGTGACTTCGGGCGCAGAAGATTACTAGTTGTTTCTTACTAGACTTGTACTACTTGTGGTTGTAGTTTGTATTAAACACTGGTTTATATGAATGTATTAGAACAAGACATGTAATTATGTTTATTGAAATAAAATGAAGAACTATCTTGTGCTGTTTATATACATTTGAATTAATGTTAAAAAGCAAAATTTTGACCCACATTTTTGAATAAAGATTCAGATTAATCCCGAAAAGAATTGAGTTAGAGCCCGGGTCCCCACAATTATCGACGGTTCATAGCCGACTTTTCAAAGATAGCTTTGCCATTGACAAGCTTGACATGGAAAGCTATCAAGTTCGAATGGACCATTGAGTGCCAACAAGCGTTTCAAAAATTGAAAGATAAGTTGACCTCTGCTCCTGTATTAGTACTTCCTTGTCGTACTGAAGACTTTGTTGTGTTTACAGATGCTTCCAAGCAGGGGTTAGGTGTTGTATTGATGCAGCGTGGGAAAGTGATAGCTTATGCTTCTCGTCAGTTGAAGGAATACGAGAAAAACTATCCCACTCATGATTTGGAGTTGGCGGCTGTGGTTTTTGCTTTAAAGATTTGGCAGCACTACCTTTATGGTGAGAAATGTGAAATATTTACAGATCACAAAAGTTTAAGTTATTTGTTTTCGCAGAAGGAACTGAATATGCGGCAGCGGAAATGGTTGGAACTTGTGAAAAACTATGATTGCACCATTAGCTATCATCCTGGTAAAGCTAATGTGGTTGCGGATGCTTTGAGTCGCAAGTCGAGTTCTTTATTGGGTTCTATGATTTCTAAACCTTTGTTGATTGATTTGCAAAGAAATCAGATCACTTTGGTATCTCCAGGTACAGTGGCTCGATTATCTGCACTGGTTCTCCACTCAACCTTATTTGATCGAATTTCGAAGGAACAACAGTTGGATGCTCAGTTATTAGAGTTGAAGAGGAAAAGCGATCTGACATGAGTTTCTGAGTTTGGGTCGAATCGTGATGGGTTACTGACCTTTCGAGGTAGAATATGTGTTCCGTTGGGGGATGACATTCGGAAAGAGGTACTTCTTGAAGCTCATACAGCGCCATATTCTGTACATCCTGGTAGTACCAAGATGTATCAAGATCTTCGACGTCTTTACTGGTGGCCAGGTATGAAGAAAGATATCATGTTATTTGTTTCTGAATGTCTAACCTGTCAACAGGTTAAGACCGGCAGGATTGTTGCAATCCTTGCCTATACCGCAATGGAAGTGGGAGCACATAACTATGGATTTTTTTGTTGGGTTACCAAGGACGCAGAAAGGCTTCAATTCTATTTGGGTGATCGTGGATCGATTGACCAAGTCATCTCATTTTCTTCCTGTCAAGACGACGTATTCTATGAATCAGTATGCTGAGGTTTATATTCAGAAAATTGTGAGACTTCATGGAATACCGGTATCGATAGTTTCAGATCGTGATCCAAGGTTTACATCAGAGTTTTGGAAGAGTTTGCATAGAGCCTTGGGAACGAAATTGGTTTTAGTACCGCCTACCATCCTCAAAGCGACGGTCAATCAGAAACGGTTATCCAAATTCTTGAAGATATGCTAAGGGCTTGTACGATTGATTTTCCGGGAAGTTGGGATTCCAAGTTACCTTTGGTGGAGTTCACGTATAATAACAGCTACCGGTCTTCTATAAGCATGGCACCTTATGAAGCTTTATATGGAAGAAAGTGCCGATCTCCTTTGTTTTGGGAAGAGGTAGGTGAAAGAAAGATGTTGGGACCGGAGTTGGTTCAACAAACAGCAGATGTTGTGGCATTGATCCAAGAAAGAATGAGGACCTCTCAGTCTCGACAGAAGAGTTATGCCGATGTTCGACGACGACCTTTAGCATTCAAGGTTGGTGATCATGTATTTATTAAGATGGCTCCTCTCAAGGGAGTTATGCGATTTGGCAAGAAAGGTAAGTTAAGTCCTCGATATATTGGACCGTTCGAGATTCTTGATAAGATTGGAGACCGAGCCTATCGTCTTGCGTTACCACCAAACTTGGATCGAGTTCACAACGTGTTTCATGTTTCTATGCTTCGTAAGTATATTGCTAATCAATCTCATGTCCTTCGGTACGAGTCATTGGATCTTTTGCCTAACCTAAGCTACGAGGAAATGCCGGTTCAAATTCTTGATCGCAAAGTTAAAGTGTTGAGGAATAAAGAAAGTGGCCTTGTCAAAGTTCTTTGGAGGAATCATGTTATTGAAGAGGCAACATGGGAACCGGAAGACGAGATGAAGCATCGTTATCCTAGTTTATTCGACGGTAAGCAAATTTCGGGGACGAAATTTTTATAAGAAGGGGAGATTGTCATATCCCAACCTTTTAGCATTTTATTGTTTATAGTATTATTTTTGGTTGGGTGTTTAGGAAATATATTTATTGGAATGATTATTATATGGTCATTGTTTATGGTTATTGTTTTTGTATCATGTTCATAGTTGGTGATGATTATGGAAGTGAATGGGTAGAATAGAAAGTTGATCTTAAGCCAAATAGGAAATGGAAGTGCAGAAACGATATGAAAAATGTGGCAGTAGTTGTGGTTTTTAGCATAATGTTTTGTATATTGATCCAATTGATATGAGGCTACTTCAATTAGAAAGATAAGATATAAGGCTATAACTTTCATGTCTTGAGTTTTGTTCAAGTCATTAGGGAAGACGAGCCAAAAATGGCCCGAAGTGTGTCGTGTGTTTCGTTGTTCCTGCACTGACACATTTTGGTAGAATGGGCATATCTTTTTACTCAGACCTCCAAATGACCTGAAACCAGTGGGAGATTCAAGAAAAGACATGGGCTACAACTTTCATGTTTACCACTTTTGCAAATTCGGAAGCTAAAAATGAGTTTTTCGGCAGAATGTGGCGCGCATATGCGCCATAACTCACGCATATGCGCCAGGTGGACAGAAAGGGCCGCGCATATGCGCCCCTAAAGTCACGCATATGCGCCCGGCATCCTGTATAAAAAAAATAAAACACGTTTTTATGGATTGGAAGGCTTATATACCCATTTCTAGATACTTCTCCACACTTCTCTCCTTTTCCCTTCCTCTCCATCGGTTCTAAGCTTCCTTCCCTTAAAATTTTCTCTCCAACATTTCTTTACTTCAAGTCAAGGATTTAAGTAAATTTCTTAGCTTCATTCACTAAGTTTCCAAGTTTCAAGGTAAGAATTCTATATTCTTAGAATTGGAAGGGTTTGAAGTGATTAGCGGTTAAGTTGAATTGTTGATTTCTTGGATTAATGTTGACGATTGTTGGTTATTATTGTGTTTATTGTTGTAGGAAGCATTCAAGATCAACATAACCATCATTTGCTTGTGGGTTGTAAGTAGAAGCTTTCCTTTGTGCTCACATGATATATATATGAATAAAAGCCATGTTTATTGATGCCTAGCTCCTTTCATTGCTATGTTCTTGATATATTTGTTGTTATGTATTCATTGATCAAGAGTTTCCATTGAATTCATTGATAAAGGAGCTAGTAATTCATTGTGCCTACCAAGTGTTTGTTCAATTGCCCCAATAAAGTCCCTATGATTTAAAGCCAAGGATTGATAGTAATTCATGCATGTCATTGGCCAATCACATGATTATGAGTATCTCTCACACTTTTGATATATTTATATATCAAAGAGATACTATCCACAGGTCACAGGTCACAGAACTATCATTTTCTTTTCTTTAATTCATGCCATGTAATACCATCTATATTAATTTGCTACCTATTGTTCCTTGAAGATGGTATCATTCATTGTTCATTGCCATTGATTCATTGTTTAATTGCCATTGATATAGTCATGTTTCAATCCAAGCCAATGTATATGTACTTGTTATGTACAGCTTTCTGTTTACTGAGTTTTATCTCATTCCAGTTAATATCATGTGATGCAGGTGATAAAAAGGAATAAAATGGATTGTCCGAGACGGAAGAAGTCATATGGCTCATGGAAGGGAAATTTTTGAACTTTTGTCATGAAGCTATTATTTTGGGGAGTTGAACATTGGAAGTGTTAATAATTTTGTATTTTGCAAATGAATGATGGGAAAAATTTGTGTTGGCTTTTGGACTTATTTTGGATGATATTTTGTTATGAAAGGGATCAATTTTAGGTGCCCGAATTCGCAACGGAAGCAATAAAATTTTCGAAAATCATATTTATGTAGCATAAAATTTCGAGCACCACATGTACTAGGGTGTAGCATATACAAAAAACACAACTATGACATTCATAGGGTGTTAAGAAATTATACCTATCAACCTCTTGAGGTTGATGATGGCTCCAACTAAGGTGTAAACACCTTAGCTCTTGTATGGCAAGACCTTCTACAAACTTCCTCCTTTCCTTCAAATCGAGCCCTCCACCAACTAGGAAGATCCCCTCATAATTTGCACTAGAAAAATATGAGGATTTTTCTTTGAGAAGAGAATTGTTTCTCTAACTATTGAAGGACAAAAATTGGGAGAAAATGAGACTCAAATTTCGGCCATAGGGGTGGGAGGAGAGAAGGGAGACTTTTCTTGATGCTTGAAAAAGTGATTGTATGTCCCAAAGGCATGCCATGCCTTGGATGTGGAAAAAGTTGTCTCCCAACCCTTCACCTCCCATGCATGCTTTCCTATTTGGGCTTATAACAATTACAAGGCCCATGGACTTTAATTTAATTGTCTCAAACATATTTGTGCCCAATTAAACCTTACTTGATATTACTCAAGTCACTAGTTGAATAATTATTTTACTATTGGGCTCTACAAGACCCAATATGATTTAATTAATTCAACACTTGAATTAATTTAATTATTTGGACTCTACTAGGCCCAGTAGTGTTTAATTAATTCAACACTTGAATTAATTTAATTTTGTCCAAAATAATGTTTATGAAAATCATAATTTTCAAAAACATTATTTATTTGGCCAACTTTTAATTTAGGAGCACTTCCTCAAATTAAAAGTTACATTCTCCTTATAGAAGTCATACTTCTATTTTTCCTTACGCTTATAAACTCCTTTATAAGCCGTTCAACACATTGAACTATTTTACTTCTCAACGGGATCTAGAAAGCTAGCACTTGTGTGGCCCTCAATGGTTCATTGATACAACTAGCCGTGGGTTCACATCTCCATGTGATTCGGACTAAACATGTCCTTATACGAGCATACCCCAATTGCTCCATCCTTACTTATCAACCCTTTGATAACAAGAACGTCAGAACTCGAGTATGATAGTACCCAACCAATCATGTTAAACGCCTAGCAGCATCGCTTACATGATTACCTAAGTATCAAATGATAGTGCCTGCAAGAACCATTCAATTATGGTTAGCGTACAGTACGGTCCCTTCAACTCATATATCCCGACCGATTCGACAACCATTGGTTTATCGAGAGTTGTCAATGAATCGATACTATGTGTCATGTCGTAGTTGCATCGATGGTGTAATCTATGAAACCCTTTTCATAATTACCACCATACTCTGATCAGAGATTTCAACCTACATACACATGAGAACACATAGGATATCCATACCCGAAGGTAAGCGGTGAATCCCCGACTAAAATGCATCGACTCCTATATGTTTCGACAGAACACCCAACCTTGCCACCTGATGACCCCGTGAGAGTCGGTAAACAAGTCAAAGTGTAATTCTAGCACATAGAGTCTCAATGTTGTCCCGGGTGATAAGGACTAACGGTGTACAACCATAAACTAGGACGTTTCCACTCGATAAGTGAGAACCACTTGGAAAGTCCTTTATGGAGGGTTGTTCAGTGCACTCTACCAGGGGCACCTATCTGCATGTTCGGACATCACAATGTCCCCTACCAATGAAACATGGCACTCACATCGCATATACTAGTCTCGAACTCTAGCGGCCTATATCCTTCTTAGCGGCGGCTGAATCGACTAGGAACTGTTTAGAATATACAGTATTCCAAATATGAGTTTCATGATACTCATCATATGAGCATCTCATGTTCTTTCTACTATTTGTATATTCAAGAGTTTTATCTATGCAACTAGCATGAGTATTCAGATAAAGATGTGCCAATAATAATTTCAAATATTATTAAAATAATGATTGTTTATACATAGAGTTTCATTGTGAATACTCGGCCAACACTTGGCTCGACGGGCACCTACTCTAACAATATCCCACTTGCACTAGAGCCAACTACCCATATGCTTCAAACCCATCAATTCGCGATGCTACTCGAATAATGGTCCAGGTAAAGGCTTAGTTAGTGGATCAGCAACATTATCTGCGGAGCCGACTTTGTCAATCGAGACATCTCCTCTTTCCACGATCTCTCGGAGGATGTGGTACTTTCTCAATACATGTTTGGACTTCTGATGAGACCTTGTCTCCTTTGCTTGAGCTAAAGCTCCCGTGTTGTCACACGACACCGGGACAGGAGCAACTCCATTAGGAATGACATCCAACTCTTGGACGAAATTCCTTATCCAAACAGCCTCCTTTGCTGCATCTGATGCAGCAATGTATTCGGCCTCAGTGGTGGAATCCGTAGTACTGTCTTGCATGGAACCCTTCCAAGAGGCAGCAGCACCATTGAGCATGAATACAAAACCAGAGGTTGACTTCAAGTCATCGATATCGCTTTGGAAGCTAGAGTCGGTATAGCCTTCCAATTTTAGTTCTCCACCCCCATAGACCAAGAACAACTTATTGGTCCTTCTCAAATACTTGAGGATGCCTTTCACAGATTTCCAGTGTGTAAGACCAGGGTTGGATTGATATTTACTCATTACACTTAGTGCAAAATCCACGTCAGGACGTGTAGATATTCCCCTACATGATGCTACCAATCGAAGATGCATAAGGAATGCTTGTTATCGCCGCTATCTCTGCATCAGTCTTGGGAGACATAGACTTGGATAGGGACACGCCATGACACATTGGTAGATGTCCTCTTTTGGACTCATCCATCGAGAACCGCTTCACGATGGTATCAATGTATGTGGACTGGGTGAGACCAAGCAATCTTCTTGATCTATCTCTATAGATCTGTATTCCCAATACAAAAGATGCTTCACCCAAGTCCTGCATCGAGAACTTACTCGCTAACCATATCTTAGTTGATTGCAACATCCCTACATCATTCCCAATGAGTAGAATGTCATCAACATAAAGCACAAGGAATGTCACAGCACTCCCACTGACCTTCTTATACACACAGGGTTCCTCAGGATTTTTAGTAAAACCAAACTCTTTGATTGTACTGTCGAATCTAAGGTTCCAACTCCTAGATGCCTGTTTTAGACCATAAATAGATCTCTGAAGTTTGCATACCATATGCTCACTTCCGATAGATGTAAACCCTTCAGGTTGAGACATGTATATCTCTTCCTTAATATCCCCATTAAGGAAGGCAGTCTTGACATCCATCTGCCATATCTCATAGTCATACCATGCAGCTATGCCTAGCAATATCCTTATCGACTTGAACATTGCAACTGGAGAAAAGGTTTCCTCAAAGTCAACTCTTTGTCTTTGAGTATATCATTTTGCCACCAATCGCGCCTTGAAGGTCAATACCTTCCCATCCGCCCCAAGTTTCCTCTTGTAAATCCATTTACACCCTATGGGAACAATTCCCTCAAGTGGATCCACGAGATTCCACACTTGGTTCGAATGCATGGAATTCATCTCAGATTCCATTGCTTCAAGCCACTTGGATGAATCGGCATCAGATAACGCTTCCTTGAAGGTCCTTGGATCACATCCATGATTAGGCTCATCATGGCCCTCTTCAAGAAGCAGACCATACCTCATAGGTGGTCTCGAGACTCTCTCGGATCTTCTAAGAGCTTGTATCTCCTCTCTTGGCTCTTCGGGTGTGGGTTCTATAATTTTGGGTGTCTCTCGAACCTCTTCGAGTTCTATCATCTCCCCTTTTCTATCCAATAGAAATTCCTTTTCCAAAAAGGTTGCATTCCTAGAAACAAACACCTTTGTTTCTTGGGGATGATAGAAATTATATCCAACTGAATTCCTTGGATATCCCACAAAGTAGCATAAAATGGATCGACTATCCAATTTATCTCCCACTGCCTGCTTTATATAAGCAGGGCACCCCCATATTCTAAGATAAGAATATTTGGGAGGCTTACTCATCCATATCTCATATGGTGTCTGCCTTTGAATGGACATTTAATTGAATATCTTTCAATTTTAAGTTATAGATATCGTTTTCAAGTTCACCAGTACCAATCAAACATTCATTCTTGTAAATATTGCAAATACCTTTGCTAAATAAACAAGAATATCCATTTTTATCAGCATAGAAATGGAAATAATGTTTTTCACAAAATTAGGTACAAACAAAACATCTCATTAACTTAAAACTATTGTTCAACAATAAGTAAACATCTTCAACAGCCTTGGCAGCAACTCTTGCTCCATTGCCCATCCTCAAGAAGGTCACACCTTCCCTAAGCTTCCTACTTCTTCCCATCACCTGTAACTCATTACAGAGATGTGAGCCACAACCGGTATCTAATACCCAAGAATTCCCTGCAGTTACGCCTTCAATGTCCAGGCTTCTTGCAGTGATGACATACATCAGCAGTCTTGTCAGCCTTAACCGGTGTGGCTGCAACAACGGGATTCGGAGATTGCCTCAACAATGGCACGTTCTTCTTGGGATGTTGGAAAGAACGCTTCTTTCCCTTCCCATGTGGATCAATTTTCGTACCAGATGAAGAACCCACATAAAGAACCAACTTCTCTTTCTTGATAGTGGACTCAAAGGTCACAAGCATGTTCACCAACTCCTCAAGGGTCGGCTCCATCTTGTTCATGTTGAAATTCACCACAAAAGGATCAAATGAGCTAGGCAGCGATAACAGCAACACGTCGGTGGTCAACTCCGAAGGCAACATCAAATCCATGCCAACGAGCTTGTCCACGAGCCCAATCATCTTCAGGCCATGCTCATGGACCGAGGCCCCATCTCGCATGCGCATAGTGATCAGCTCCTTGACGGTAGCATGCCTAAGAGGCCGTGTTTGCTCACCAAAGAGCTCCTTGAGATGCAAATGAATGTCAGCAGCATTCTTTGCATCCTCAAAACGCCTCTGCAGCTCATCATTCATAGAAGCTTGCATATAATACCTGGCTTTCAAATCATGGTCACACCATTCCTTGTAAGTCTGTAATTCCTCAGGAGTGCAGTCAGTCGGAGCCTCAACAGGGGGCGACTTAGTCAGTGTATATGCTATCCTTTGCGAATTCAAGACAATTTTTAGGTTTCTTAGCCAAGTGAGGTAATTAGGTCCGGTTAATACGTGTTTGTCGAGTATTGTAGATAGCGGATTGCGAATCGAAGACATTGTCAAAAATTGTACTGAAAAGTATAACAGATAAATGTTAATGACTATTTTAAAATATTTAGTAAGATATAAAGTATGGACTTTTACTTTATAAATGTTTACTCCCACTATTTTTACATCTTTCACTACCCTCTAGTGAAAACGGGAAACTCCTTTCCTCAGTAGGTACGTAAGGTCCAATTAGCGAATTATGATCCCGAATAATATCAGCCAATCACAATTCCTAAAAGGTAGTTTCCAATTGCATCTCCATGCAACCCTCTACGTAAACTTTTGTCTCACGTTTGATTAGAACCCAATAATATGACGTCGTTCATCTTCACGTGTCAAGCCTTACCCATCGATGTTGAACCTTAATGGATGGTCGCCATGAGTTCCCCCAATAATATGAGCCGAAATCATGGGAGTTCCACGTAGTTCACATCACCATGTCAATGGATGTCACAGCTTTCCGGCACCCAGGGCCCCCCCAATAATATGAGCCGAGCCCCGAGTACGGGTAGCGTTCATCATGCACCCATTGTCGATGGAAGACATGGAAATTATAAACAAATTTATAATTCCCCTTTTCGGACTTGATATTAATTTTGAATCTTATTCAAAATGAGAGTTTTTTAATTTTGAAATGTCTCATCATTAATTTTATTTAAAAGCTTGCTATGTTTGATCGTATGTTTGCCGGATTCATGCAACTTTGTTATTATCATAATAATAACATACATACTCATTATTTATAACATATCATGCATATATTATAAACAGTAAACAAACAAGGATGATCAATCGCCCCAATACTAATGGCCCGTGTGAGCTAAACACGGGCCTAGGTCCAATCCTAGGGAAATGCAAGGGATGCAAATGCAACTATTACATATGCTTCCAATATTTACATGTCTTCGATCTTCATAATCATCATGGCCACCATCTTCCAATCTTGATCATCCACTATACTAATATTTACAAATAAATATCCATGGCAAATAGGGATACATCTCATGGGGGTGGGAACGGGCCATAAACCAAGCTCATTTTAAATTTGATAATTATTACAATCATTCAACACAAAATATCCTAGCATACACCTAGCAAATTGGGCTTGGGCTTTTGATCATCCT
The DNA here is from genome assembly GCF_025594145.1 of Primulina tabacum. Taxonomy (NCBI): domain Eukaryota; kingdom Viridiplantae; phylum Streptophyta; class Magnoliopsida; order Lamiales; family Gesneriaceae; genus Primulina; species Primulina tabacum. The sequence continues at coordinate 29,739,572 of NC_134551.1, forward strand.
TCATGCATAATATCATATATCATACACCATCAATTAATTATCACAATAATTAATTGATCCAATATTATATATCTTGATCCAATCACTAACCGCCACGATTATAAACTAAATTAACAAAGTATACAAACACCTTTGTCTACTTTCTAATTAATTTATTTATAACCGAATTTCTTGTAAATCACCATTTACTATAAATAACTAAAGTCCAACTTCAATTATTTATTTCATGAGAAAATATTTGCAACTTTTGTAATTTTAAACTTAAGGGCCCAAAAACACATTTTTCACCAAAAGCATTTTGGCCCATTTAAAATTCACAAATATGTTAGCCATCCAATGACCCAACAACTCAAGGCCCATGACACTTTGATATTTCAAAACACCTTTTGAAAACCCTAGTCGTCATCGCCGTCGCCGGATTCCAGCCAACATGCAAAAAATTTTTTTTATTTTTTCAAGGGGGGATTCGGGCAGCCCCTCGGGCTGCCTTTGCTGCCCGAAATGGGCAGCCCCTCGGGCTGCCTTTGCTGCCCGAAATGGGCAGCACGAAAACCCCTTTGTTTTGGCCTTGATTTTTTTGCAAAAATTTCATCTCATGCGGTTTGAAATCGACCTCAATATAATATTATGTATATGCTACAAAAACTAGTACCCTTAGCTCATGATACCATTTGAAAGGGATCGATTTTAGGTGCCCGAATTCGCAACGGAGCAATAAAATTTTCGAATATCATATTTATGTAGCATAAAATTTCGAGCACCACATGTACTAGGGTGTAGCATATACAAAAAACACAACTATGACATTCATAGGGTGTTAAGAAATTATACCTATCAACCTTTTGATGTTGATGATGGCTCCAACTAAGGTGTAAACACCTTAGCTCTTGTATGGCAAGACCTTCTACAAGCTTCCTCCTTTCCTTCAAATCAAGCCCACCACCAACTAGGAAGATCCCCTCATATTTTGCACTAGAAAAATATGAGGATTTTTCTTTGAGAAGATAATTGTTTCTCAAACTATTGAAGGACAAAAATTGAAAGAAAATGAGACTCAAATTTCGGCCATAGGGGTGGGAGGAGAGAAGGGAGACTTTTCTTGATACTTGAAAAAGTGATTGTATGTCCCAAAGGCATGACATGCCTTGGATGTGGAAAAGGTTGTCTCCCAACCCTTCACCTCCTATGCATGCTTTCCTATTTGGGCTTGTAACAATTACAAGACTCATGGACTTTAATTTAATTGTCTCAAACATATTTGTGTCCAATTAAACCTTACTTGATATTACTCAAGTCAATAGTTGAATAATTATTTTACTATTGGGCTCTACAAGACCCAATATGATTTAATTAATTGATTATACGTATCTCGTAATCTTAAGAACAAAATTTAGAATTCAAATTATACTTCTTCCCATATATCAATTTCAAAACATGCTAAAAGGGAGTAAAACTTACATCCTTTAGTAGCTTGTAACAAGAAGAGCAAGAATCTCAACTCGGATCGATAATCGAACGGCTAGATCTTTCACAATTCAAAATCTAAGATGGGATGAATTTTGAAGGCATTCTCTGACTTGCTCTCGTTCCTTTCAGCTGAATAAGTAAGGAATGAAGAGGTGGAAGCATTTAAATGCATGGCAAGAACACTTGTCTTATTTTTCATTCTGCACGTCTCACCGCGGGCGCGCTAGCCATCCGACCGCGGGTGCGGTGAGCGTACTGTATCTCTTCCAAAAAATTCAGAAGACACGACTGCGGGTGCGGTCGCTCTTTTATCGCGGGTGCGCTCCTGTCTCGGTGCATCTACCGCAGGTGCGGTCCTGTTCTTACCGCGGGTGCAGTCGAGCTACTGTTGTAATGCCCGAGATTTTAGTTTGATACTTTTGAATTGTTATATATTATGAATAAGGCAATGGAAGAACAGACGTGGAGAAGCGACGTTGCAAATTGAGTTTGTTGACAAAGATAGAGACCGCACCCGTACCAAGAAGTAGACCGCACCCGCGGTGTAAGGGCAGAAAGTTGGATTTTTTATTTCAATAGCCACCGCACCCGCGCTTAAGCTTCTACCGCACCCGCGCTTGGAGGGCAGTAGGGTATGTTTTTGGGCAGAACGTGCACCGCACCCGCGGTACCAAAGGGAGCGCACCCGCGGTCTAAGCTTCTGGAAAATTTGATGTATATCAGTACACTGAGCGCACCTGCGGTGCAAAAGTGAGAGCACCCGCGGTGTGACGTGCAGCATGAAAAATAAGCCACGTTTCCTGGTGTTGCATGCAGTATATATATATGATGTCTTCTTTCGAAATTCAGAGAGAAAAGAGCCGAGACTCTCTAGGGATAATGCTTTCTTGTTTTTGTAGGTTAAATTGTGAATTGTGAGAAATCCGTCTGTCCGATTTTGAATCCGACTTCAGTTCTGAGTTCCTCTCGACACGAGCTACACAAGGACGTAAGTTTTATTACGTTTTGAGATGATTTGAAAATATGATGTTGACGAAATTGAATATGATTCATATATGTTGTTCTCTAGACAATAGACATCGTATAATCGAAACCGGATTAAAGAACAGATTGTTTATGCAATAGTTATGAATTTTCAGAGTTGATTCAATTGTGGTTATACCGATTTGATATCAAAATTATGTTGTTATCGATTATGAGGTGTTGGAATTGATATCTGATTTATACTGTATCGCTGGGTATATTGATATTATTCAGATTTGGATCAGATGAGTTGTTGATTCGAGTATACTGATATTGTATTGCCGGTATTGCGAGACTGTACAGGATTGAGATTATGATTCGTACTGATAGCGATTATGAGTTGTATGATTATATCTGTGATGTTGAGATTTACGGGGTTATCGAGATTGTATTGTTATGCCGTCAAAACATCAGTAGATTGATATTGATCAGATTTACGATGGATGGAGATTGTATTGTTGTACTGTATGTCGATTGACGTTGATCAGATTGTATTTTGATTTGAGTATTGATCAGAACAGGTTCTGAATTGAGTTATATATTGATATTGTGCCTGTTCGATATTGTCATTGCCAGATTGGGTATGGACAGAGTTGAATTCAAGACTTCGTCTTCGTCAGATCGAGAAGAGAAATGTATAAATCGATGTTAACTGGGAGATCGACTTGAGTTAGATTTAACTCGAGTTTCCCTAAACCACATACTTGTATGGTATTGTTTTTATACCTTTGTGTTTTAATGATTATGTTTATTCTATTGAATTAGAAAGTAGAAAGCAGAGAGCTATTGAGTGAGAGTCACTGACAGAGGGGCTAGACTACGACAGAGGAGTCACTGGCCCATTGCACATTTTCAGAATAGGGTTAGTCTTGGACAGACATGCCAAGACACTGGACGTTTGGTATATCAAGATGCTTTAGATACAGATAGCATCCTTATTACAGATTATTCGATATAGACTAGACCAAAGTCCAGAAATAAGAACGTACCGCCACCGCGACTGGTAGTAGTAGGTGGGAGACCTGTTACGTTCTTATTCATCGGGATCCCTAGATTAGATGAGAGATGAGTCGAGTCTGAGATGCCGAGTCATGAGTTGAATCACAGATTGTATAAATTATGTTTCGTAGATTACAATTCATGTTTTATTTACAGTTTGATATCGATTCGCATTGTCAGATTATGATACATGTAGTGATATTTGTTTCATGCTTTTCTATACCATGGCATGTACACATTGTTTATACTGGGATTTATTTTCACCGGAGTTATCCGGCTGTTGTCTTGTTTGTATGTGTACATGACAACAGGTAGGACATGATCGAGGTCAAGAAGATGATGAGAGAGGACAAGCTTAGCGTGGTGATTACGGACTTGTTGTAGATATGGTTCTAACACTTGAAATCTAGTAGTTGAACCTTAGTCTAGTCTGAATGTTTATTGTACAGAATTGTATTTGTATACTGATATGTACATTAATTAAATTCCATTACGTTTCCGCATTGTATATTGAAAAAAATTTTAGACCCTGTTTATCTTAATTGATAATTAAATCCCAAAAATGATTAAGAAGATGATTAACGTCCGGGTCCCCACAACAGGTGGTATCAGAGCCTTAGGTCCTAGAATAATAGGTTTCTTAGACTGAATTTCTTTCCTGCTTTTGATTGCAAGAAATTCTTTCCTGTGTGCTAGCATGATATTATGTGTTATTGTTGAATTACATTGTGTGTGCTAGCATGATATTATGTGTTATTGTTTTTAAATACAGGTTACCTGAATATCTGAGTTGATTTGGTAATATGTCTGATTTGAAAATGAATCAGAACCAATTCTTGATCAGGAAGTAAGATGATCAGAAAGGGACTGAGATTGATTTATCTCATGTGATACTAACTCTTGTGGTAATCAGATATACCTCCTCAAAGAATTCCAGAAATAGGTAGTACTTCAACTGATCAGATAGATGTGTCGGAAACTCCGATCGAAATACAGTTGAAACAATTTCAGTCATTTCAACCGCCGATTCTGAGAGGTACTGAGACATCTGATGATTGTTAGAATTGGTTAGATGATATAGAGATATTGTTTGATTCACTTGAGTATCCAGACGAACGGAGAATTAAACTAGTGCCCAACCAGTTACACGATGTCGCAAGGAGTTGGTGGATTACAACCAAAAGAGTATTAGAACTGCGTGGTACGGTAATTACGAGGGAAATATTTAGAGCTGAATTCTATCGAAGATTTTTCTCAGTTTCATACCGAGAGGACAAGAAAGCAGAGTTTGAGAATTTGAAATAGGGCCAACTGAATATTGAAGAATATGTTGCTAAATTCTCTACTTTATTACGTTTTGCTCCTCGTATAGCTGGGAATGATGAAGCTTTAGCGGATCAGTTCATCAACGGATTGAATGCTGAGATATCTTCCTTGGTAAAGGTAGAGCGACCCCAGCATTTTGGTGATGCTTTGAATAAAGCAAAGAGAGCTGAGGCAAGTTTGAGTCGACAACGAGGGAGGTTGAAGTGATCCAACCCCAGACACAGCAATCCCCTCTCAGATTTGATAGTGGCAGTACGAGTGGGAAGCCAGATCTGTTGAAAGCTCGAAAGAAAAAGTTTAAGAAATTAGGGAGCTTACCGAGCGGTTTATCTAGCTCCAGTGGTTCTAGCCCGAGTTATACTGGAGTTTATTGCAGAACTTGCGGAGGGAGACATCCCACGGAGCAATGCCAAGGAGTGACTGGTAGATGCAATATCTGTAGACAGCAGGGACATTTTGCTAGAGTTTGTCCACAGAGAGATTCCCGGAGATTTCATGGAGCAGAATCATCTGGTTGTAGTGACAAAGGGACAGACACAGGATGCACTTGATGATACAGATAGCATTATTGATATGGATATATGGAAGAAGTACAGAGTTATTGTAGATTTTTACCAGGAAATGGTAAGATTCGGACTTGAAATGGCCGAAGATTGAATAATGTACGGTAAGGATTTTCGATTTTGAATTCCTTTGATTTCCGTATTAATTATGATTCGATGATTATCGAAAGGAATAGAGTTATTCCTTATGCATTCAGTTGATTACTGAAAATGAATATACCATGAGCTGATTTGTCAGTAGCAGGAGAATTGCTAAAGTCTTTCTAGATGAAATTCTGGATTTGCCTTATATCAGGGAGAGTGATTTCCGCCTTGATTTGATACCAGGTACTGGTTTTATTTTAGAAGTCCGTACAGAATGATACTGATTGATTTGAAAGAATTGAAATATCAGTTAGAAGATTTACTGACCGAAAGTTACATCTGATTGTATGTTCTCTGTAAAATACTTCAGTTCTGATTATGGGTTGATGAATCCTGTATTCAGAGGTATTCTGATGATTTTATGCCGTTTATCTATGATATTTTGTGATATACTCGTGGCATATGACTGACTGAATCGAATATTTTGTATTGAAGGATCTGAGAAATGAAATTGTTGTATACAGAAGTTGTTCAGATATGAATCTTGATTGAAACAGATTGTATTCCGAGTATGTGATATCCGAATATGGTATACCGATTGATATTAGCACAGCTGAGGCAGTGATCAATGGCTGAGAATGACACCGAGTCAGAAATGTCAGAAATTTATTTTTTCATGAGTTTAGCAAATTATGATATGTAACTGTTGTTTTGAAATTGCTTACGAATTGTTATTGTTCTAAAACATTATTTGAGACAGAGTATATTGTTTGGGGGACATTACATTCGAAGATGATATAGCAGTTGATCTAAACAACGTTGAAGATGTAATCGGTTAGTCAGATCGACAATATTGTCAAAAATCACGTTCTATGAGTTTATTAGATCGGTATAGATGATTGATATTTAGAGTCTGAGCCGATATTGTTGTTATTCTGAATCCGTATTTGATACAGATTGTTGTATATTGTTGAGATTATATACAGTTCAAGCCGAATCAGAGCTGATTTTGAAAGTTACAGCAGTTCACAAGTTTGATCAGAATGTACAGAACTTGATTTCGATAAGCAGAGTAGGGTGTCAATCAGAATATCATGTAGGTACTACTGTATTATATGTGAGTAACCGACTTGTTTTTGCCGAATATTTCGAATCTGAAATGATAGATGTTTGTCAGAAGCGCACAGTAGTCAATTCAATATTCTTGCTGGTAACAGAAAAGATATGATACTTAGAAAAGACAGTTTTGATATAAACAGAGGAGATCAGTTGTAGCAGAATTTGTACGGAAATGTCTGAATCGTCGACAGATGAAGACAGAAAGATAGAAAACATGAGATTGGTTATCTAGATTATCGGTTCTTGAATAGAAATGGGAGTACATTTCTATGGATTGTGTGACGATACTACTGAAATCTTGACAAGACTGTGCTGTGATGTGATTATGAGTGACAGATTGCTCGAATATGCCTCTATTATGTTGTACAGGAAGATGTACAGAAATGATCAGATGATTGAGATTTGTGTAAGAAAAGGGGTCAGATCGTATTGAATGCCAAAGTTGATTATATCATACTATGATTTTTTATTAATTATGTACTTTTGGCAGAGTATACAATAAACTCTTTTATATATTGTCTATAAATCGACGGATAGTCAGAGCGAACTATCCTGAAACTGGAGGATATCCAGGACATGTAGTGCTGGATTTTAGCATTAGTTGACATGATTTATGGTCACTTTGTGAATGATCGTATAACTATAGCTATCAGATGAGTATTGAGATAGCTTCAGTTGCGGTATTGTACAGTGAGAACTTTAAATTTCCTTTGCATAGAGATAATATCTCGGAGATACCTGAGATTTGATCTGATAAGGTCAGAGATACGATAAAGAAAATTCCTGAGATTGGATCTGATAAGGTCAGAGATACGATAAAGAAAATGCAACTGATTCAGAAGAGAACGAAGACAGCTCAGAATAGACACACTAAATAAGCTAACGTCGGACGATGACTGTTGATATTTGAGGCTGAAAATTGAATATAGCACTGACTGGGATAAACAGAGGTTGTAGCATATGCTGATATTGATTTGTTAGCAGCGGTTGATTGGTATATACGGATGTTGTATAGCCAGTATTTTGCGATTGATTCGATCAGAATGATTTCGAGTGGTATTATGATATTATACTTTTTGAATTATTATTCCAGTTTGGAATCAGAGATCCGTAAAAGACAGATATTTCAAAATGAAGATTATTTTGTTGTTGAAAACACAGTAAGATTGTCAGAATATCAAAGAGACTATCTAAAAGACAGAATCCGCTATGAAATTGAGATTTCAGAAGTAATTCATTGAGATGAGTTTTCTGATTAAACTATGTTATACATTTCTTCTGATGTATCTGATTGGATTGCCTGTGAATTCGAGGACGAACTCATATCTAAGGGGGGGAGAAATGTAATGCCCGAGATTTTAGTTTGATACTTTTGAATTGTTATATATTATGAATAAGGCGATGGAAGAACAGACGTAGAGAAGCGACGTTGCAAATTGAGTTTGTTGACAAAGAGAGAGACCGCACCTGTGGGGACCCGGGCTCTAACTCAATTCTTTTCGGGATTAGTCGGATCATTGTTCAAAAATACGGGTCTAAATTTTTGCTTTTAACATTAAATCAAATGTTTATAACTCAGGCACAAGATAATTCTATATTCATTTCATTACAACAAACATAATATACATGCTTCGTTTTATTCATATTCTACAAACCAGTAATTAAATACAGTACATATCAAAAGTACAACTACTAGTTCGTCTGCTACGCCCGTGATCACCACGCTATGTCCATCTCTCATCTCTGTCGCGACCCTGATCCTGCCCCACCTGTTGTTATGCACACATACAGACATAACAACAGCCGGAAACTCCGCTGAGAACAAATCCAAGTATAAAACATGTATACATGCTGATACTTAATCATAAATCATAAATCAAAGCAATAATAATGGGCTTCATAGTATATGAAACCAATCTATATAAACATGCAATTCAAATCAAATCATGTCTTGACTCGATTCGACTCTACTCTAGGGATCCCGGTGTGAATAAGACGTCACTGTCTGTCACCTACCCTCCCAATCGGGGTAACTGTACGTCTTATTCCTAGACTTCGGTCATGTCTGTATCGAATGTCTACAATCGGAGTGAATCTGATCCGAAGCGTCGATACCACCGAACATCTAGTTTGGCAAGTCTGCCAATGACTCTCCTATTTTAAAGGCTTGAATGTAAATCTATAAACAAGACATCATCCTATCAAGAGATTTGAATATAAATCTATAAACAAATCAAATTCATATCAAAAGATAAACAACAATTCTAGTATGTGATTTGGTTGGGAAACTCAAATTGAATCTCATTTGAGTTGTGTCTTCCCCAAACAAAACATGAATTATACCTTCTTGTCGTTGGAATCAATCGAGATCTCGAAGTCGATTATAAAGTCTGTCACTTCAATCTGAAATGGCAATGTATAGATGTACTCTATCAAGATACAATTCAAAGCAAGTCTAATACAACTCATTATTCAATCACCATATAATCTCGACAGCATAACAGTGTAGTTCTTGATACAAATAAACTCATTTATCATTACTCAATAATAATCCACATAATCCTCAACACATCTCCATCATAGTTTCAGAATCTGCACAATCTCATACACATATAAGCTGGAATTTCATACAACTCGCATACGACATCCGATAATCGATCCGTTTACGATTCTACGACATCTATAATCTCAAGAACATATAATCACAAGTATATCAGCATTGCTCCAACATGTATATTTCAAAACATGCTGAAAAGATATAGAAAGTATACCCTTTTTGAAGCCTTGTTAAGAGGAACACGAATCTCGTCTCGTATTTAAGTTTGGATGTGTAATTCTTTTAAAATCATAACCTTAAAGCAAAAGGAATTGAAGCTTCTCCCCACTCTCTCTCGTTCTCAGCTTATGGAAGTGGTGAATGTGAAGACTCAGCACATTTCTATTTATATATATGCCATGTGTCTTCCTAAGAATTAAGGGTGGCTTTCGCGCACAGGGCACCGCGGGTGCGCTCCGTCTAGACCGCGGGTGCGCTTAAGCTTCGGCACCACTTTTCATTTTCCAACATTCGCCGACCGCGGGTGCGGTGTCTTGTGGACCGCGGGTGCGGTCTTGCTTCGCATAAAATTTCCTACCCTACTGGCCATGCACCGCGGGTGCGGTACTTCTTCACCGCGGGTGCGGTGTCACTTCTGTAAATAATCTCCAACTCTCTGTCTATCAACCGCGGGTGCACTCTTTCTTGGACCTCGGGTGCGTTGACCCTACTGTAAAATGGCCAACTTTCTGCCTATCCACCGCGGGTGCGGTGCTTCTTTAGGCGCGGGTGCGGTCTCTTTCTTCAAGCAACACTTCATCTTTTCATTTTGTCCACATACAATCTAGAGCATTACATTTCTCCCCTCTTAGATATTAGTTCGTCCTCGAACGTGAAATCAATTAATCAAAGTATGTACGAACAACAGTAAAATCAAAAGCTGAATAAATACTCACATCATGAGAATAACTCGGGATATATCTGTCTCATATCTGCTTCTGTGTCCCAAGTCGCTTCCTCGGTGTCATGACGACTCCACTGGACTTTCACTAGTGGAATAGTCTTCGTTTGGAGCTGTTTCTCTTTCCAATCAAGAATCTGTAACGGTTGTTCAACATAACTCAACTTCTGATCCAGCTCAGCTTCGTCAGGCCGAATTACATGATAATAATCTGGCATGTATCTACGCAGCATCGATACATGAAAAACGTCATGTATCCCGGATAGAGAAGGAGGAAGAGCCAGTCGATATGCTCGATCGCCAATCTTCTCAAGAATCTCGTATGGACCGATGTATCTAGGAGACAATTTCCCACGCTTGCCAAATCTGACAATGCCTCTGAAGGGAGAAATCTTCAAGAATACTCTGTCCCCTTTTTCAAATACAAGTGGTCTACGTCTGATATTGGCATATTTGGCTTGCCTATCCTGTGCTGTTTCCATTCTTTTCTGAATTATCTTCACCTTCTCAGTCGTTTCCCGAATCATATCAGGTCCAAGTTCTGGTGCCTCAGAAATATCATCCCAATATAGAGGAGATCTGCATTTCTTGCCATACAAAGCTTCAAACGGTACCATTTCTATGCTCGTTTGATAGCTGTTGTTGTATGAGAATTCACACAACGGTAGTGAATCTTGCCAACTAGTACCAAAGTCTAGCACTACAGCTCTCAACATGTCCTCTAAAGTCTGGATAGTCCGCTCTGACTGTCCGTCTATCTGGGGATGATAAGCAGTGCTCAGGTGCAAAGTCGTACCTAAAGCCTGCTGCAGACTGTGCCAAAAGTGAGAAGTGAATCGTGGATCACGGTCTGATACGATGGACTTCGGCACACCATGCAATATGACTACCTCTCTGACATATATCTCAGCCATCTGATCGTGTCGGTATGTCATTCTGTATGGAATAAAACACGCTGATTTGGTTAATCTGTCAATAATGACCCAAATCGCGTCACAGCCTCGGGATGATCGAGGTAACTTCGTCACGAAATCCATGGAAATGTGATCCCATTTCCATTCTGGAATAGACAAACTCTGAAGTAAACCTCCGGGCTTCTTTCTCTCAGCCTTCACCTGTTGGCAATTTAAACACTTAGACACAAATTCGGCAATGTTTGACGTCATCTGTTTCCACCAGAACTGTATCTTTAGATCGTTATACATCTTCCTGCCACTAGGATGAATGCTGAACCGACTACCGTGCGCTGCTGACAATATTTTTTGTTTCAACTCTGAAACATCTGGCACTATAATACGGTTATTCACATACAGCACAAAATCATGTACCTGATATTCAGACTGATGTCCTGATCTGACCATCTGAATTGACTGCTGTATATTCTGATCTGTTCTTTGAGCTTCTTTGATTTTCATAATCAAATCTGGCTCAACTTGAATCGTGGCAAGTCTTAATGGTCTACTATCTGTGTCAAATGCTAAACCAGACAAACAACAATCCTCAACTAAATTCGAAACACCTATCGTCGATATGGATAGGGCACAAACCTTTCGATTCAAGGCATCTGCTGCTGCATTTGACTTCCCTGGATAGTACTTGATCTCGCAATCAAAATCTTTCAGTAGATCAAGCCATCTACGCTGCCTCATGTTCAACTCTGACTGAGAAAACAGATACTTCAGGCTTTTATGGTCAGAGTAAATCTCAAATTTCTCACCATAAATATAGTGACGCCAGATCTTCAGGCAAATACGATATCCGCCAATTCAAGATCATGAATGGGGTATCGAATCTCGTGTGGCTTCAGCTGTCTAGAGGCATATGCGATCACATGACCCCGCTGCATAAGAACACATCCTAGCCCTCTGTGGGATGCATCACAATATACAACGAAATCGCCAGTACCTGAAGGAATCATCAAGACAGGTGCAGTGGTCAGCCTCTTCTTCAATTCTAAGAAGCTAGACTCACAATCCTCAGACCACACAAATGGTGCATTCTTCTGTGTCAACTGAGTAATCGGCTTTGCAATACTGGAGAAATCTTTGATGAATCATCGATAATATCCTGCCAGACCCATGAAACTGCGTATCTCAGGCACAGAAGTCGGTCTCGGCCAACTGATCACTGCTTCAACTTTACTCGGATCTACAGAAATACCATCTCCAGATATGATATGACCCAAGAAGACAACCTGTCTCAGCCAAAACTCACACTTTGACAGTTTAGCAAATAATCTTTCATTTCTCAATGTTTGCAACAAAATTCTTAAATGATTGGCATGCTCATTCAGATTCTTTGAATACACCAAAATATCATCAATAAAAACAATCACGAACTCATCCAAGTACCTCTGAAAGACACGGTTCATCAGTCCCATAAACACCGCTGGAGCATTCGTTAAACCAAAAGGCATGACAATAAATTCGTAATGTCCATACCTTGTTCGGAATGCTGTCTTTGGTATATCAATATCTCGTACTCGCAGCTGGTGATATCCAGATCTCAGATCGATCTTGGAATAAATAGATGATCCCTGCAACTGATCAAATAAGTCGTCGATACGAGGCAAAGGATATTTGTTCTTTATCGTTGCCTTGTTCAGTTGCCTTTAATCTATACACAATCTCATAGAACCGTCTTTCTTTCACACAAAAAGCACCGGTGCGCCCCAAGGAGACACACTCGGTCTAATTTATCCCTTGGCTAGAAGATCTTCTAGTTGTGCTTTCAATTCCTTCAATTCTATTGGTGCCATCCTATATGGAGCTCTTGAAATAGGAACAATACCTGGAATAAGATCAATGCTAAAATCTACTTCTCGGGCTGGATGTAACCCTTGAATCTCGTCAGGAAATATATCTGCAAACTCCCGTACTACTGGCAAATCTGCCAATGCCGGGCTCGATTTCAGTAAATCTACTGAATAAATAAGGAACCCTTCTGCTCCTTGTTGCAACAATCTATTCATAGTCAGCGCAGATACTAAGGGAATCCGAGATCTGGAACCCTTACCGTAGAATTTCCACTCTTCTGTCATTTCAGGTCTGAATCTGACAATCTTGTGAAAACAATCTACGGTAGCTCTGTACTTAGTCAACATGTCAATCCCGACAATACAATCAAAATCAGATAAACCAAGTACAACACATTCTAAATCGATCTCATGCCTTTCAAACTATAGTAAGCAATGTCTAACTGAAGTTACAGATATCAGACCACTTCCCAACGGAGAAAAAATAGACACTACAGTAGACAATGACTCTACAGGCAATGCATGTGTTAATGCAAAACGTTCTGATATGAATGTATGTGATGCACCTGTATCTATCAATACATATGCAGGATAACCGCAAAGAAAACAGTTACCTGCAATCACATCGTCTGGTGCATCTTGGGCTTGCTCTTCCGTCAATGCAAACACCTGAGCTTGTTGTCTAGAAGGTTGGCTCACTGTCTGGCCACCTCTGGCTCTAGGCTGGGACTGTGTAGGCGTGGGCTGGAAGGAATGGACAGATGAAGCTTGCCTCTCAGGCTGAGTCACTGATGCTGATGACCCTGCACTCTGAAATCTCTGTGCACCTCTCTAGGGACAGACTTTGGCGAAATGTCCCTGTTGCTTACATATGTTACATCTGCCCATCACTCCTTGACACTGCTCTGTGGCATGTCGGCCTCCACAAGTAGTACAATATACACATGTCACATCTGTACTCTGCCCAGGACCTCTCTGTCTTGACCCACTGGAGCTCGACGAACTGCTCCCTGATCTCTTAAACTGCTTACCCTTAACTTTCGAAAAATCCTTCTTGCCACTACTACTGCTTCCACTATCAAATCGAGGTGGAGGTGGTGTAAACTGTGCGGCAAGCTGTGGCGTTCTCTGACCCTGAACACTATAGGAAGCTCCTCGCTGCCTAATCAAGCCAGCCTCTGCTCCCTTTGCTCGATTCAATGCATCAGAAAAGGTATTAGGTCGTCCCGTGTTCACAAAAGTAAAAATATCCGGGTTCAAACCATTTATGAATTGATCGGCGACCGCCTCGTCATTTCCTGCCACGTGTGGCACAAATCGGAGCAAAGAAGAAAACTTGGCAACATACTCTTCTATGTTCCACTGACCCTGTTTCAAGTTGGCAAATTCGGCCCCTTTGTCTTTTCGATACGACACTGGAAAGAAACGTTGATAAAATTCATCTTTAAATACTTTCCAAGTAATATCGATACCTCTATGCTCCAGGGCTCGTTTCGCTGTAAGCCACCAACTTTTTGCCACTTCGTGTAATTGATGCCCAATCAATTTCACTCTCCGTTCGTCTGTATAAGCCAGAGATTCAAACAACCAGATCTCACAATCCACTGCATTTTCTCTGCCCTTCAAGGTAGGTGGATGGAATGATTGAAATATCTTCAACAAAGTCTCCATCAGGGTCGCAGTAACATCCATCTGAGTACCTGACGTACTACCTTGTTCTAGCACTTGACCTGCAGCTGGTTGTGGTATTCTTCTAGGCGGCATATCTGATTATCAAACAGATTAGGATACAATCTATACAATCTGTCTCAGCCCTCCTCTGATCATATACCTCTGATCTAGAATCGGTTCTGATTCAGTCTTTACAAGTATATGCTGTAAATCAACTCAGATACAATACAACATATAACAGGGAAAGCATTAAATCATGCTAGCACATCAAAAGCAAGGAAGAACACTCGATCTACCCCGCTCATTCTATTCTTTCTCAGTCTACAGAACCTACTGCTCTGATACCACCTGTTGTGGGGACCCGGGCTCTAACTCAATTCTTTTCGGGATTAGTCGGATCATTGTTCAAAAATACGGGTCTAAATTTTTGCTTTTAACATTAAATCAAATGTTTATAACTCAGGCACAAGATAATTCTATATTCATTTCATTACAACAAACATAATATACATGCTTCGTTTTATTCATATTCTACAAACCAGTAATTAAATACAGTACATATCAAAAGTACAACTACTATTTCGTCTGCTACGCCCGTGATCACCACGCTATGTCCATCTCTCATCTCTGTCGCGACCCTGATCCTGCCCCACCTGTTGTTATGCACACATACAGACATAACAACAGCCGGAAACTCCGATGAGAACAAATCCCAGTATAAAACATGTATACATGCTGATACATAATCATAAATCATAAATCAAAGCAATAATAATGGGCTTCATAGTCTATGAAACCAATCTATATAAACATGCAATTCAAATCAAATCATGTCTTGACTCGACTCGACTCTACTCTAGGGATCCCGGTGTGAATAAGACGTCACTGTCTGTCACCTACCATCCCAATCGGGGTAACTGTACGTCTTATTCCTAGACTTCGGTCATGTCTGTATCGAATGTCTACAATCGGAGTGAATCTGATCTGAAACGTCGATACCACCGAACATCTAGTTTGGCAAGTCTGCCAATGACTCTCCTATTTTAAAGGCTTGAATGTAAATCTATAAACAAGACATCATCCTATCTAGAGATTTGAATATAAATCTATAAACAAATCAAATTCATATTAAAAGATAAAAACCAATTCTAGTATGTGATTTGGTTGGGAAACTCAAATTGAATCTCATTTGAGTTGTGTCTTCCCCAAACAAAACATGAATTATACCTTCTTGTCGTTGGAATCAATCGAGATCTCGAAGTCGATTATAAAGTCTTTCACTTCAATCTTAAATGGCAATGTATAGATGTACTCTATCAAGATACAATTCAAAGCAAGTCTGATACAACTCATTATTCAATCACCATATAATCTCGACGGCATAACAGTGCAGTTCTTGATACAAATCAACTCACTTATCATTACTCAATAATAATCCACATAATCCTCAACACATCTCCATCATAGTTTCAGAATCTGCACAATCTCATACACATATAAGCTGGAATTTCATACAACTCGCATACGACATCCAATAATCGATCCGTTTACGATTCTACGACATCTATAATCTCAAGAACATATAATCACAAGTATATCAGCCTTGCTCCAACATGTATATTTCAAAACATGCTGAAAAGATATAGAAAGTATACCCTTTTTGAAGCCTTGTCAAGAGGAACACAAATCTCGTCTCGTATTTAAGTTTGGATGTGTAATTCTTCCAAAATCATAACCTTAAAGAAAAAGGAATTGAAGCTTCTCCCCACTCTCTCTCGTTCTCAGCTGATGGAAGTGGTGAAAGTGAAGACTAAGCACATTTCTATTTATATATATGCCATGTGTCTTCCTAAGAATTAAGGGTGGCTTTCTCGCACAGGGCACCGCGGGTGCGCTCCGTCTAGACCGCGGGTGCGCTTAGGCTTCGGCACCGCTTTTCATTTTCCAACATTCGCCGACCGCGGGTGCGTTGTCTTGTGGACCGCGGGTGCGGTCTTGCTTCGCATAAAATTTCCTACCCTACTGGCCATGCACTGCGGGTGCGGTACTTCTTCACCGCGGGTGCGGTGTCACTTCTGTAAATAATCTCCAACTCTCTGTCCATCAACCGCGGGTGCACTCTTTCTTGAACCTCGGGTGCGGTGACCCTACTGTAAAATGGCCAACTTTCTGCTTATCCACCGCGGGTGCGGTAGTTCTTTAGGCGCGGGTGCGGTCTCTTTCTTCAAGCAACACATCATCTTTTCATTTTATCCACATACAATCTAGGGCATTACAGCACCCGCGCCAAGAAGTAGACAGCACCCGCAGTGTAAGGGCATAAAGTTAGATTTTTGATTTCAATAGCCACCGCACCCGCGCTTATGCTTCTACCGCACCCGCGCTCGGAGGTAAGTAGGGTACGTTTTTGGGCAGAACGTGCACCGCACCCGCGGTACCAAAGGGAGCGCACCCGAGGTCCAAGCTTCTGGAAATTTTGATGTATATCAGTACACTGAGCGCACCTGCGGAGTGAAGGGCATCATGAAAAATAAGCCACATTTCCTGGTGTTGCATGCAGTATATATATATGATGTCTTCTTTCGAAATTCAGAGAGAAAAGAGCCGAGACTCTCTAGGGATAAAGCTTTCTTGTTTTTGTAGGTTAAATTGTGAATTTTGAGAAATCCGTCCGTCCGATTTGAATCCGACTTCAGTTCTGAGTTCCTCTCGACACGAGCTACACAAGGACGTAAGTTTTATTACGTTTTGAGATGATTTGAAAATATAATGTTGATGGAATTGAATATGATCCATATATGTTGTTCTCGAGACAATAGACATCGTATAATCGAAATCGGATTAAAGAACAGACTGTTTATGCAATTGTTATGAATTTTTAGAGTTGATTCAATTGTGGTTATACCGTTTTGATATCAAAATTATGTTGTTATCGATTACGAGGTGTTGGAATTGATATCTGATTTATACTGTATCGCTGGGTATATTGATATTATTCAGATTTGGAACAAATGATTTGTTGATTCGAGTATACTGATATTGTATTGCCGGTATTGCGAGACTATACAGAATTGAGATTATGATTCGTATTGATAGCGATTATGAGTTGTATGATTATATCTGTTATGTTGAAATTGACAGGGTTATCGAGACTGTATTGTTATGCCGTCGAAACATCAGTAGATTGATATTGATCAGATTTACGATTGATGGAGATTGTATTGTTGTACTGTATGTCGATTGACATTGATCAGATTGTATTTTGATTTGAGTATTGATCAGAACAGGTTCTGAATTGAGTTATATATTGATATTGTGCCTGTTCGATATTCTCATTGCTAGATTGGGTATGGACAGAGTTGAATTCAAGATTTCGTCTTCGTCAGATCGAGAAGAGAAAGGTATAAATCGATGTTAACTGGGAGATCGACTGGAGTTAGATTTAACTCGAGTTTCCCTAAACCACATAGTTGTATGGTATTGTTTTTATACCTTTGTGTTTTAATGATTATGTTTATTCTATTGAATTAGAAAGTAGAAAGCAAAGAGCTATTGAGTGAGAGTCACTGACATAGGGGCTAGACTACGACAGAGGAGTCACTGGCCCATTGCACATTGTCAGAATAGGGTTAGTCTTGGACAGACATGCCAAGACACTGGACATTTGGTATATCGAGATGCTTCAGATACAGATAGCATCCTTATTATAGATTATTCGATATAGACTAGACCAAAGTCCAGAAATAAGAACGTACCGCCACCGCGATCGGTAGTAGTAGGTGGGAGACCTGTTACGTTCTTATTCATCGGGATCCCTAGAGTAGATGAGAGATGAGTCGAGTCTGAGATGCCGAGTCATGAGTTGAATCACAGATTGTATAAATTATGTTTCGTAGATTACAATTCATGTTTTATTTACTGTTTGATATCGATTCGTATTGTCAGATTATGATACATGTAGTGATATTTGTTTCATGCTTTACTATAACATGGCATGTACACATTGTTTATACTGGGATTTATTCTCACCGGAGTTATCCGACTGTTGTCTTGTTTGTATGTGTGCATGATAACAGGTGGGACATGATCGGGGTCAAGAAGATGATGAAAGATGACAAGTTTAGCGTGGTGATTCCGGACTTGTTGTAGATATGGTTCTAACACTTGAAATCTAGTAGTTGAACCTTAGTCTAGCCTGAATGTTTATTGTACAGAATTTTATTTGTATACTGATATGTATATTAATTAAATTCCATTACGTTTCCGCATTGTATTTAAAAAAAAATTTTAGACCCTGTTTATCTTAATTGATAATTAAATCCCAAAAATGATTAAGAAGATGATTAGCGTCCGGGTCCCCACAACTGTAAACCTTCAAAATTTCAGATATCCCACCGCGGGTGCGCTGGCTCTTTTGCTGCGGGTGCGCTGGTCTTTCTACTCCAACACTATACTTTGCAACTAAACTCAAATTCCCACGTCGCTTCTTCGTGTCTGTTTTTCCATTCCTATATTCATAATACCTAGTAACTCAAACGTATTAGACAAAATCTTGGGCGTTACATTTCTCCCCCTCTTAGATATGAGTTCGTCCTCGAACTCGCATGCAATCAATCAAAGCTGAATAAAAGAAGCAATATCATCAAAAGCTAAATAAATACTCACATCAGGGAAATAACTATGGATATCTCTGTCTCATCTCTGATTCTGTCTCCCATGTTGCTTCTTCAGTGCCATGACGACTCCACTGGACTTTCACTAGCGGAATAGTCTTCGTTCTGAGTTGTTTTTCTTTCCAATCAAGAATCTGAATTGGATGTTCAATATAACTCAAAGTGTTGTCATGCTCGGCTTCATCAGGCTGAATAACATGAGAAATATTGGGCATATATCTACGCAGCATCGATACATGAAAGACATCATGTATTCCAGATAGAGAAGGAGGAATGGCGAGTCGATAGGCACGATCGCCAATCTTCTCAAGAATCTCGTATGGACCGATGTATCTAGGAGACAACTTCCCACGTTTGCCAAATCTGACAATGCCTTTGAATGGAGAAATCTTCAAAAACACTCTGTCTCCTTGTTCAAATACTAACGGTCTACAACGTACATTCGCATACTTGGCTTGTCTGTCTTGCGCCGTCTTCATTCTTTTCTGGATCAGTTTAACTTTCTCAGTCATTTCTTGGATCATATCAGGTCCAAGTTCTGGTACTTTAGATATATCATCCCAATACAGAGGAGATCTGCACTTCTTGCCATATAATGTTTCAAACGGTGCCATCTCAATGCTCGTCTGATAGCTGTTGTTGTACGAGAATTCACAAAGAGGGAGTGAATCTTGCCAACTAGTGCCAAAATCTAGCACTACAGCTCTCAGCATATCCTCTAGTATCTGGATAGTCCACTCTGCCTGCCCGTCTGTCTGGGGATGGTAGGCAGTACTCAGGTGCAATGTCATACCTAAAGCCTGCTGCAAACTGTGCCAGAAATGTGAAGTGAATCGGGGATCACGATCTGATACGATAGATTTCGGCACACCATGCAATCTGACTACCTCTCGGACATATATCTCTGCCATCTGATCGTATCCGTACGTCATTCTGTACGGAATAAAGCATGCTGATTTGGTCAAAATGTCAATCACGACCCAAATCACATCACAACCCCGGGATGATCGTGGTAACTTCGTAACAAAATCCATGGAAATGTGATCCCATTTCCATTTAGGAATAGATAAACTCTGAAGTAAACCTCCGGGTTTCTTCCTCTCGGCCTTCACCTGTTTGCAATTTAGGCATTTAGATACAAATTCTGCAATGTCTGATTTTATATTTTTCCACCAAAACTGTATCTTTAGATCGTTGTACATCTTTCTGCCACCAGAATGAATACTGAACCGACTACAGTGCGCTTCTGCTAATATCTGTTGTTTCAAATCGGAAACATCTGGCACTACAAGTCGATTATTCACATACAAAACATGATCAGGTACCTTATAATCTGACTGATGTCCTGATCTAACCATCTCAATCGATTTCTGAACATTCTGATCATTTTTTTGTGCTTCTTTAATGCGAACAATCAAATCTGGTTCCACTTGAATTGTAGAAATTCTCAATGGTCTACTATCTGTATCAATTGCTAATCCAGACAAACAGCAATTTTCAATCAAATTCGATACACCTATCGTCGATAAGGATAAAGAACATACCTTTCGACTCAAGGCATCCGCTGCTGCATTTGACTTCCTTGGATAATATTTGATCTCGCAATCAAAATCTTTCAGTAGATCAAGCCATCTTCGTTGTCTCATGTTCAGCTCTGACTGAGAAAACAGATACTTCAAGCTTTTGCGATCAGAGTAGATTTCAAATTTCTCGCCGTAGAGATAGTGTCGCCATATCTTCAGTGCAAACACAATGGCTGCCAATTCAAGATCATGAATTGGGTAGCGAGTCTCATGGGTCTTCAACTGTCTCGAGGCATATGCAATGACATGTTCTCGCTGCATAAGAACACATCCTAGCCCTCTGTGAGATGCATCACAATATACAACGAAATCACCAGTACCTGAAGGGATAGTCAATACAGGAGCACTGGTCAATCTTCTCTTTAACTCAAAGAAGCTAGACTCACAGGCTTCAGACCACACAAAGGGTGCATTCTTCTGTGTCAACTGGGTAATCGGCTTCGCGATACTGGAGAATTCATTAATAAATCGTCGATAGTACCCTGCCAAACCCATGAAACTGCGTATCTCTGGTACAGAAGTCGGTCTAAGCCAACTAAACACAGCTTCAACTTTACTTGGATCGACAGAAATACCGTCTCCAGATATGATATGCCCCAAAAAGACAACCTGTCTCAGCCAGAACTCACACTTTGACAGTTTAGCATATAATTTCTCATTTCTCAACGTTTGCAACATAGTTCTTAAATGTCCGGCATGCTCAATCATATTCTTGGAATAAACCAAAATATCATCAATAAAAACAATCAGCAACTCATCCAGATATTTCTGAAAGACACGATTCATCAATCCCATAAACACTGCTAGAGCATTTGTTAACCCGAAAGGCATGACGATAAACTCATAATATCCATACCTGGTTCGGAATGCTGTCTTCGGTATATCAACATCTCGAACTCTCAGCTGGTGATATCGAGATCTCAGATCGATCTTGGAATAGACAGAGGATCCCTGCAACTGATCAAATAAATCGTCGATACGAGGCAAGGGATATTTGTTCTTTACCGTCGCTTTATTCAATTGTCGATAATCGATGCAAAGTCTCATCGAACCATCTTTCTTCTGAACAAACAGTACCGGAGCACCCCAATGAGACACACTCGGTCTAATGTAACCCTTGGCCAATAAATCTTCGAGTTGTTCTTTCAATTCTTTCAATTCAATAGGTGCCATTCTATAGGGAGCTCGAGATATAGGAACGGTATCTAGTAGAAGATCAATACTGAAATCTACCTCTCGGACTGGAGGTAACCCTGGGATCTCATCCCGGAATACATCTGCAAACTCGTACACTACTAGCAAATCTGCCAATGTTGGGCTCGATTTCAGTAGATCTACTGAATATACAAGGAACCCCTCTGCTCCTTTCTGTAACAATCGGCTCATGGAAAACACAGATATCAAGGGAATCCGAGCTCTGGAACCCTTACCGTAGAATTTCCACTCATCAACCATCTCTGGTCTGAATCTGACAATCTTTTGGAAACAATCTACAGTGGCTCTGTACTTTGTTAACATATCGATACCGACAATACAATCAAAATCAGACAAACCAAGTACAATGCAATCTAAGTCTATCTCATGACCCTCGAACTGTAGCATACAATGTCTAACCGAAGTCACAGGATATAAGACAACTTCCCAACGGAGAAGAAATAGAAACTACCGCAGATAATGACTCGACAGGTAAAGCATGCATCAATGCAAAGCGCTCAGAAATGAATGTATGAGATATACCCGTATCTATCAATACATAAGTAGGATAACCGCAAAGAAAACAGTTACCTGCGATCACATCGTCTGGTGCATCTTGGGTCTGCTCTTCTTTCAGTGCAAATACTCGAGCCTGCTGTATGGGAGGTTGGCTCACTGTCTGGCTACCTCTGGCTCTGGGCTGGGTCTGTGTAGGTGTCGGCTGAAAGAAATGAACAGATGAAGCTTGCCTCTCAGGCTGAGTTACTGAACCAGATGCTCCTTCACTCTGAGCTTGTTGTACCCCTTTCTGTGGACAGACTCTGGCGAAGTGTCCTTGCTGTTTGCATATATTGCAGCGACACATCACACCCTGACACTGCTCAGTGGCATGTCGGGCTCCACAAGAACTGCAATACACATCTGTATACTCTGTACTCTGGCCAGGACCTCTCTGTCATGATCCACTGGAGCTCGACGAACTGCTCCCTGATCTCTTGAACTGTTTTCCTTTTGCTTTCAGTTGGTCTTTCCTCCTGCTGCTGCTACCACCGCTCTCAAATATGGGAGGGGGTTGAACTGACGGTTGTGGCGGTCTAGGAGTCGGAGCGACATAGGTAGTACTTCGTTGCCTAAGCAATCCAGCTTCTGCCCCCTTGGCACGGTTCAATGCATCAGCAAAGTTATTGGGTCTACCGGTATTCACCAAGGTAAAGATATCAGGATTCAAGCCATTGATAAACTGATCTGCAATGGCCTCATCATTTTCTGCCACGTGAGGAGTAAATCGAAGCAATGTCGAAAACTTAACAACATATTCTTCGATATTCAGTTGTCCCTGTCTCAAATTTGCAAATTCAGCACCTTTATCTTTTCGATAGGACACTGGAAAGAAGCGTTGATAAAACTCTGCTTTAAAAACTTTTCAGGTAATTTCTGTGCCACGATGCTCCAATGCTTTCTTCGTGGTAAGCCACCAGTTCTTCGCAACTTCTTGAAATTGATGCCCAATGAGTTTAACTCGTCGCTCGTCGGTGTAGTCAAGAGACTCAAATAACATCTCTATGTCATCAAGCCAACTTTCACACTCAACTGAACTTTCTGTGCCCTTCAATGTCGGTGGTCGAAACGACTGAAACCTTTTTAGCAAAGTCTCCATCGGTGTAGCGGTCACATCCATCGGATCATTGGATGTACTACCCTGTTCTGGTGCCCGACCTGCTACTGGTTGTGGTACTCGTCGAGGAGGCATATCTGATTATCAAACGGATTAATACACAATCTATACAATCTGTCTCAGTCCTCCTCTGATCATATACCTCTGATCCAGAATCGGTTCTGATTCAGTCTTTGCAAATACATGCTGTAATCAACTCAGTTAACAATACAACATGTAATAAGAAAATCAATAAATCATGCTAGCACAATAAAAGCAAGGAAGACGACTCGATCTACCCCGCTCATTTTATTCTATCTCAATCTAAAGGATCTATCGCTCTGATACCACCTGTTGTGGGGACTCGGGTTCTAAATCAATTGTCTTTGGGATTAATTGGATCTTTGCTAGAAAATGTGGGTCAAAATTTTGCTTTTAATATCAAAACAATTGTATATAAATCATATACAAGCAACATCTTTATTTTATTTCAACAAAAGCAAGTACATGTCTTGTTTCCTTACATCATTATACAAATTAGTGTTTAGAACACATTACATATCAAATGTAAACACTCCTAGCTCATCTGCTACGCCCGTAATCTCCACGCTATCTCAATCTCTCATCTTTGTCTCGACCCTGATCCTGTACCACCTGTTGTCATGCACACATACAGGCACAACAACAGCCGGATACTCCGGTGAGAACAAATCCCAGTATAAAACTTGAATACATGCATATACACCATATAAATCATGAACATACTATCATGAGTAAAATCAATATAAGGCAAGAATTTAAATCAAAACCATATCTTTGACTCGACTCGTATCTAAGTCTAGGGATCCCGGTGTGAATAAGACGTAACAAGTCTCCCACCTACTCTCCCAATCGGGGTGGCGGTACGTCTTATTCCTAGACTTCGGCCCTGTCTGTATCGAATATCTACAATCGGAGTCGATCTTTTCCTATGCCTCGATACCACCGAACGTTTAGAAACTTGGCATATCTGCCAATGACTCTCCTATCTCAATGCTTGTATATAAATCAATATAAAGCACAACATAACAAGGTATAGAAATCTAGTATGTGATTTGTGGGAAACTCAAACCGGATCTGATTCGAGTTATATCTCCCCAATCAAACATTGAATTATACATTTCTCGTCGTAGTCTCGGTTTAACAAGTCAAAGTCCTGGAATCTCGATCTCAAATCCGTCAATACAAATCTGAAATAACATGTATATCATGTACCATATCACTCTCCAACTCAAAGTAAGATATGTGTGTAGATCAATAGGCAATTTCATTAACTTTCGACGGCATAACGGCATAGTCTCTATATACCGATAATACCAACACGAGAATTATATCATCAGCCCCTAACCATCACAATCTATACATCATAATCTCCCAATCTGCATATTCTCAACTCAAGACATGCTGGAAAATCGTAATAATCATATACGGTAACATTTCTTCGATCCGGTTTCGATTATATGTATCTCTTAATCTCAAGAACATAATTTAGAGTTCAAATTATACTTCCTCCCATATATCAATTTCGAAACATGCTAAAAGGGAGTAAAACTTACATCCTTTAGTAGCTTGTAACAAGAGGAGCAAGAATCTCAACTCGGATCGATAATCGGACGGCTAGATCTTTCACAATTCAAAATCTAAGATGGGATGAATTTTGAAGGAATTCTCTGACTTGCTCTCGTTCCTTTCAGCTGAATAAGGAAGGAATGAAGAGGTGGAAGCATTTAAATGAATGGTAAGGAAACTTGTCTTATTTTTCATTCTGCACGTCTCACCGCGGGCGCGCTAGCCATTCGACCGCGGGTGCGGTGAGCGTACTGTATCTCATCCAAAAATTCAGAAGACACGACTGCGGGCTCGGTGGCTCTTTTACCGCGGGTGCGCTCCTGTCTCGGTCCATCTACCGCAAGGTGCGGTCCTGTTCTTACCGCGGGTGCAGTCGAGCTACTGTAAACCTTCAAAATTTCAGAAGACCCACCGGGGGTGCGCTGTCTCTTTTGCTGCGGGTGCGCTGGTCTTTCTATTCCAACACTATACTTTGCAACTAAACTCAAATTTCCACGTCGCTTCTTCATGTCTGTTCTTCCATTCCCATATTCATAATACCTAGTACTCAAACGTATTACACAAAATCTTGGGCGTTACAGAACTGAATAGATAAGGAATCCCTCTGCTCTTTTTGTAACAATCGAGTCATAGACATAGCAGATATCAAGGGAATTCTAGATCTAGAAACCTTACTGTTGAATTTTCACTCATCAGCCATCTCAGGTCTGAATCTCACAATCTTATGGAAACAATCAACGGTAGCTCTGTACTTAGTCAGCATATCAATACTGATAATACAGTCAAAATCAGACAACCCAAGTACGATACAATCTAGCTCAATCTCGTGTCCATCATACTGTATCATACAATGTCTAACAGATGTCACTGATACTAGACCTCTCCCCAAAGGTGAAGAGACAGACACTACTCTGGCTCTGACTCAATAGGCAATGCATGACTCAATGCAAATCTTTCAGATATAAATGTATGAGAAGCACCCGTATCTATTAATACATAAGCAGGGTAACCACATAAAGAACACTTACCTGCAACAACATCATCTGGTTCTTCCTGGGCGTGTTCCTCTTTCAAAGCAAATACTCTGGCCTGCTGTCTAGGAGGCTGGCTAACTGTCTAGCTACCTCCTGGCCTCTGCTGTGACAGAGTAGTAGTCGGTGGTGGCTGGAAAGAATGAACATCAGATGATCGTCTATCTGTCTGAGCCACTGATCCAGCCGACTCTGCTCACCGGGATCCCTGGGAACCTCTCTGTGGACAGACTCTGGCAAAGTGTCCATGCTGTCTGTAGATACGACAACTAGCAATCACTCCGTCGCATTGTTCGGTCGGATGTCTCCCTCCGCAAGTTCTGCAATAAGCCCCGGTATAACTTTGGCTTTGTCGGGAACCACTGGAGCTAGAAGAACTGCTGCCAGATTTCTTAAACTGTTTTCCTCTGGCTTTCAGAAAATATTTCTTTCCACCACTACTGCTACCACTCTCAAATCTGGGAGGTGGTTGCTGTTGTCTCGGTGCTGGAGAAACAAACGAAGCTCCTTTCTGTCTCATCAAATGTGACGACCCAGATTCGATGACTATCCTCACTGTATCAAGACGAGTCTTTCCAGCGTGCTTATGTCCTCACTCACACGTACCCTGGGAAACTTTCCAGGAGGTCACCCATCCCAAAATTGCCCCAAGTCAAGCACGCTTAACTTTTGAGTTCTTATGTGATGAGCTACCGAAAAGAAGATGCACCTTCATGATATGAGTAGTACCAATCAAATCTTTTAAGCCCTCTTGAACTGTACAGTCCATTAGATTGAACAGTCTCGTAATCCCTCTCATTACCGTGTGGGTCGGTTCATTCATGTTCCCTCCACTTAGAAGCCTGCCAGGAGCCGCTCATTGTGCGTGCAACTGATGGCACCGGCGATCACTCCCCACCCTCTTTGGCCCCAGGCCTCACATCAAACCTGCTTCTGCTCCTTTGGCTTTGTTCAGGGCATCAACAAAGTTATTCGGTCGCCCGGTGTTCACCAATGTAAAAATCTCGGGGTTTAATCCATTGATAAATTGATCGGCAACGGCTTCGTCATTTTCAGCCACGTGTGGAGAAAATCTCAACAAAGTAGAGAACTTGGACACATATTTCTCGATGTTCAAGTGACTCTGTCTCAGATTGACAAACTCTGCCCCTTTGTCCTTCCTGTACGACACTGGGAAAAATCTCTGATAAAACTCAGCTTTAAAGACATTCCAAGTGATATTCGTACCTCGATGCTCCAACACTCTCTTTGTCGTAATCCACCAGTTCTTTGCAACATCATGCAACTAGTGCCCAATCAATCGGACTCGGCGCTCATCTGTGTAATCCAAGGAATCAAACAGCATCTCAATTTCAACTAACCAACACTCACAGTCAACAGATGTCTCTGTTCCTTTCAGGGTTGGCGGTTTGAAAGACTGAAATATCTTCAGTAATGTTTCCAACGGAGTTGCTGTCACATCCATCAGATTAGCTGAAGTGCTACCCTGTTCTGGTACTTTTCGAGGAGGCATATCTGAGTACCAAAAGGGTTAGTAACCAAATACAACAAACCTGTTTCAGTCCTCCCCTGATCATCTTACTGCTGATCAAGAATTTGTTCTGATTCCTTCTCAATAATACACGTTACCAATCAAATCAGATAAACAGGTAAACATGCATTTCAAAGTAGTAAGGCATGCTAGCAATCAAAAGCAAGGAAAGAAAACTCATTCTACCCCGCTCACTAGCTTCTATCTTATTCTAAAGTACCTACTGCTCTGATACCACCTGCTGTGGGGACCCGGACGCTAATTCATTTCTTAATCATTTTTGGGAATGATTAGATCAATTAAATAAACAAGGTCTAATTTTTTTTTAAATACAAATGCGGAAACGTATTGTAATCAATCTGATATACAAATCAAAAGTAAAGTACATGTCTTGTACTCAATATATTAAACTCAAGCTAGGGTTCAACTACTATATGTCAAGTGCTGAAGCCTATCTACTTCTGATCCGGATCTCCACACTAACTTGTCCTCTCTCATTCTCTTCTTGACCCTGATTCTGTCCCACCTGTTGTCATGCACACATACAAACACAACAACAGCCGGATAACTCCGGTGAGAATATAATCCCAGTATAAACCATGTAAACATGCAATTATATAAAAACATATATAAATGCATATAACAGTTATCAATAACATGTATCAAATCCAAAAACATGAATGATGTAAAACTGTAAATAAACTCGTGACTCGTCATCTCACTCTCGACTCATCTCTAATCTAGGGATCCCGGTTCCTGAACGTTGGCAAAATATACCGATTTTCAACGATAGAAGCCGATTTGCTCCTAAGCAAACATCGATATAAACCAAACATCCAGTGTCTTGGCATATCCGCCAAAGACTTGGCATCTCCGCCCATGACTCAATACACGCTTTGCTATAAATCAATAGACTAAGCATATCAATTTCATTCAATTGCAAACATCAATGCAATAAAATAAAGTGTGTGGTTTTATGGGAAACTCGAGTCCAATCTGACTCGTGTCGATCTCCCGGTTAACATCGATTTATACCTTTCTTTCTGTTGATATGACTTTGTCGAATTCTTGAATTCAAATCTGTCAATACTAAATCTAGCAATGACAATATCGAGGAGTATAATATCAATACATCACTCAATCAATACTGGATATAATCAGAACTAAATCAAATTCTGTTTCAACAGCATAACTGTACAATCTCAATATACCCAGCAATACCAATCAACAGATATCAATTCCCACAACTCATAATCGATAACAATACAAATTTGATATCAAATCTCAATCAAATCCATTCTAAAATCATAACAATTTCATATGGTATCCGTTCTTCAATCTGGTTTCGATTATACGATGTCTAACATATCGAACACCATATATGAATCATATCCGATTCCTTCAATATCATAATTTCAAAACATAACAAAACGTAGTAAAACTTACGTCCAGTTAAAGCTCTCGTCGATAGAAACCCGGTAACGGAGTCGGATTGAAATTCTGACGGGCGGATCGTTCACAAATCACAAATCTAAGAAATATAAAGGCGTGAGGATTTCTAGGGAGAATTCTCGGTTTTTTTCTCGGATGATTTTTTGTTTCAATTCTGAAGGAAATTGATATATATATATATGTCAAGTTGCATGGTAAAGAAACATGGCTCATTTTCATGTATTTCACATGGCGCTCGGGCGATTGTAATGTGCCGCTCGGGCGCGGAATGTTCTGTCCAAGCCCTCATCTTATCATCCACTGGCGCTCGGGCGGTCAAAAACTACCGCTCGGGCGCCAGACGTTCTGTCCGAATGGTAAACTTATGGTGGACTGGCGCTCGGGCGGTCTTTTCCTACCGCTCGGGTACCAGATGTTCTGTCCAACATCTTGGCTTATAATGCACCGACGCCCAGCTTCTTCACTTGAGTTCATACAACCTCAATTCTGTCAATTAATCAATGTCTGATTACAGTGATTAAATATCGGGCATTACAAAGTCGAAGTCTGGCAATGACAATATTGAGGAGTACAATATCAATATACAACCCAATCAATACTGGATATAATCAGAATTCAATCTAATTCTGTTTCAACGGCATAACGTCACAATCTCGATATACCCTGCAATAAGCATATATCAATCTCAACAACTCATAATCGATAACAAACTCAATATGATATTAAATCTGCATAATCTCAATCAAATTCAATCTGAAAAATCTTAACAATTTCATACGGCATCCATTCTTCGATCTGATTTCAATCATACGATGACTAATTTCTAAGGAACACATAATATAGATCAAATTATGATTCCTTCAACATCTCAATTTCAAACCATGCAGAAATTGAATAAAACTTACATCTTGTTAAAGCTCTTGCCACGAAGAGTACGGTACGGAACTCGGATTAAAATTCTACCGGACGGATCTTGTAAACTCTCAATTCTTATGCTTTAAAGAACTTCGAAGATTCTTAGGAGCTTTTCTCGTTTTGGTTGAGTTCATCTGAGGAGGAATGAAAAATTTACATACAACTTGCATAGAAAAGACATATGGCTTCACCTTTGTATTGCACGTCTCGCGCATATGCGCGACCTTCCTCAGCGCATATGCGCGAGACCTACTGGTCTTGGCATCCTTCACATCCTTTGCTCGCGCATATGCGCGTCCCCTTCCGGTACATATGTGCGAGGTTCTCTGCCATACTCGCGTAGATGCACGGGTCCTGGTCGCGCATATGTGCTAGGTTCTCTGCCTACCTCAGGCATATGAGCCCTACTCGTTCGCGCATATGCGCGAGGGGTTCAGTCCTCGCACATACTTCACATCTTCTTTCGTCATTCCCGGTATGACCCTTTCCGTCTATAATCACATCAATTCTTAATCAATAATCGCAGATTAACAGAATAAAAATCTCAGGAATTACATCAGTTTAAGAGGCCTTTCCCCGGACAGCAGGGGAAGAGACCATTTCAGGGCTACTGAAAGGCAAGGGTCCTATTCCTCAAGAGAAGGCTCCTCAGAGACCCGGTGAGTACCCAGTGTGCCCGAAGTTCAACCGCCAGCATCCGGGACAGTGTTTATTTGGATCGGGCAAATGCTTCAAATGCGGAGCCAGCGATCATATGCTGAAAGAATGCCCACAGTGGAGGCAGCCGACCCAGGGTACAGTGTTCGCCATGCAGGCAGAGGAAGCGAACCCAGACACGATCTTGTTGACTGGTAACTTCTCTAATTCAGCTCAGTATTAAATTTTTGCCATGCATGTTTTGAATTTTACTTGGTATTATTAGTGTGCTAGTTAGTAATTTTGGTGACTGGGTGTAGAGATTTCTACTATGCTTGAGGTTAAGATTAGAATTTGTGGGATATAAATTTTTGTGTTGTACCAACGTCTCTCAGCAAATATTTTCATAAAGATAGTAGCCACGAAGGCCTTGATTGATTCAGGGGCCACTTGCTCTTTTATTTCGGAGACGTTCGCTAATCATCTGGACATCAAGTCTATTGAACTCGACGTGAGCTATTCAGTGATAGTCCCATCTGGGGAAGAATTATCAGCTACTAGCGTGGTCAAAGACATCGATCTCGAGCTGCAAGACCACCTAGTGTATGCCGATCTAATCGTGTTGTCATTACCAGAATTTGATATTATCTTGGGAATGGACTGGTTGTCGAGGAACAGATTTCTTATTGATTTCCAAAAAAGGTCAGTGTTGGCAAGACCTTTGGACATGGAACAGTTTCTCTTTGAGCCAGATAGATGGAGGAGTTTCCCTCGCATGATCTCTTGTATGCAGGCACGAAGACTTATTCATAAGGGTTGTCAAGATTTCTTGGCCAGCATTGTTTCTGTACCTGACGTACCCACTCTGTCGATAACTAATATGCCAGTGGTCAGAAATTTTCCTGACGTTTTTCCAGATGACGTCACAGGCCTTCCACCAGAGAGAGGTGAAGTTCGCTATTGATCTTGTGCAAGGCACTGTGCCAATTTCTAAGGCACCATACCTAATAGCTCCAGCTGAAATGTTAGAGCTCAAACTGCAGATTCAGGAGCTTCTTGACAAGGAATTCATTCGCCCTAATTCTCACCATGGGGCGCACCAGTGCTCTTTGTAAAAAAGAAAAATGGGATCATGAGGCTGTGTATCGATTATCGAGAACTGAACAAGGTAACGATCAAGAATAAATACCCACTTCCAAGGATCGATGATTTGTTTGATCAGTTGCAGGAAGCTACAGTGTTATCTGAGATAGATCTTCGATCAGGGTATCATCAGCTGAAGGTAAATGATGCAGATGTTCATAAGACAGCCTTCAGGGCTAAATATGGGCATTACGATTTCTTAGTGATGCCATTCGGACTGATGTATGCTCCAGTGATTTTTATGGACTTGATGAACCAAGTATTCCAGCCCTACCTAGATCAGTTCGTCATAGTGTTCATCGGCGACATTCTCATTTACTCGAAGAGCCATGAGGAGCACAGTCAGAATTTGGGTACAGTTTTGCAAGTCTTGCAGAGTCGTAAGTTGTTTGCAAAATTCAGTAAGTGTGAATTTTGGTTGGAGAAGGTAGCGTTTTTGGGTCATGCAATTTCCAGCAGTGGCATTAAGGTGGATCCTGCTAATACAACAGCGATTAAGGAATGGGTTGAGCCGAAGAATACGTCAGAGATCCGTAGTTTCCTAGGCTTAGCATGCTAGTACATGAAATTTATTCAGGGATTTTCTTCGATTGCAGTGCCACTCACTTCATTGACTAAGAAGAATGCTAAATTTATTTGGAGTGACGAGTGCCAGAAGAGCTTTGATACTTTGAAGCAAGCTCTTATCACAGCGCCAGTGTTAGCCATGCCAGCAGGTCAAGGCAATTTTGTACTATACACTGATGCATCTAAGCTCGATCTAGGCGGATTTTTGATGCAGCATGGTTGGGTTATAGCTTATGCCTCTAGACAATTGAAAGTGCATGAGAAGAATTATCTGACTCATGATCTTGAGTTAGCTGCCGTTGTCTTTGCGTTGAAGATATGGAGGCATTATTTGTACGGCGAGAAATGACAGATATTTACTAATCACAAGAGTCTCAATTATTTTTTCACGCAGAAAGAACTGAATATGATATAGATACAGTGGTTAGAGTTAGTGAAAGACAACGATTGTGAAATTAGCTACCATCCGGGAAGGCTAATGTTGTGGCAGATGCTTTGAGTAGAAAAGTTGCAGTCATAGCACAGCTGTCAGTACAGAGATCTCTTCAGTAAGAGATTCAGAGATTTGTGTTAGAGGTTTATTCTAAGGACAAAGCTCCTAAGCTGTCTAACCTGACAGTCCAGTCTTCTTTGATAGACCAAATCCGTAGAGGTCAGCTTTCAGATGAGAAGTTGCAGAAATGGAGACTGAAGGATGAAGCCAAGGGCAGTGTACTCTACACAGTGTTCCATGGTATTGTAAAATACAGAGGAAGGAAGTGGGTGCCTAGTGTTGATTCGATCAGAGAGGATATTCTGACAGAGGCACATGCATCTCCGTATTCCATTCATCAAGGAGGTACCAAGATGTACAAGGATTTGCAGATTCTGTATTGGTGGCCAGGTATGAAGATAGACATCCCCCGATTTGTGTATGTGTGAGGACCCGGATACTAATTCAGTTCTTAAACATTATTAATGTCAAATATAACAATTTATACAAAGTGGGACTAAATTTTTTTTTCTTTTTAAATTATAAATGCGAAAACGTAACAGTAATCTATCTGATATACATGTCAAAGTTAAATTACAATCATGTACTACATGTCTCTATCTCAACTAGATTCAACATCTATACATCCAGTGCTGAATCATATTCTACTTCTGGGCCCGGACCTCCATGCTAATTATAATCTCTCATCCTCTTCCTGATTCTGATCTTGTCCCACCTGTTGTCAAGTACACATACAAACAAGACAACAGCCGGATAACTCCGGTGAGAATTACATTCCCAGTATAAATCATGTATACATGCATTTCATATAAACAGATATAACAGCATGAAACAAATATTCATAACATGTATCAAAATCAGAAACATGAATCAATACAAACTCTGAATCACACTCTATGACTCTAGACTCTAACTCGACTCATTCCAAATCTAGGGATCCCGATCTGAGTAGGAACATACACCCACCTACACTCTCGATCGGGGTGGTGGTACGTTCTTATTCGCGGACTTTGACTCTTTCCATATCGAACATCAGTAATAGAAGAAACTCCAATTCTATTCACGTCGATATAACCAAACGTCCAGTGTCTTGGCGATTCTGTCCAGGACTAGGCGGATCTGCCCTGGCGTATCTTGCCGAACCTCTGTGACAATGTGCAATGGCCCAGCGACTGTTCTATCGCTATCAGGCCCCTCCGTCACGAGATCAATCGCCTACGACTAGGCGTATCAGCCTATGACTTAATACATAAATCATTATACCAAAGATAACAATCACATCAATTGCAAATATCAATGCAATAAGATGAAGTATGTGATTTTGGGAAACTCCAGTCAAACTAACTCGAGTTGTGCAATCCCGCATCAACATCAATTTATACCTTTCTCTTCTCGATCAGACGAAGTTGAAGTCTCGAAGTCAAATCTGTCCATATCAAATCTGAAATGACAATATCGAATAGACTGTGTCAATGTACAACTCAATTCAAGACCTGTTTTGATCAATACGCAAATCAAGACATAATCTGATCAATGTCAACGATATCCTGATACAATCTCAATCAATACTAAATCTGATCAAAATCCATATGCTGATATTCTGACGGCATAACAATACAATCTCAACAACCCCGTCAATCTCAACATCACAGATATAATACCACAACTCATAATCGATATCAATACGAATCATAATATTCAATAATAACAAGTCATAACATCAAATATGCGCAATCTCAATCATATCACTTCCGAAAATCATAACAAATACATAAACAGTCCGTTTTTTAATCTGACTTCAATTATATACTGATCAGTATACCCAGAACACAATATATCGGTCAAATCACAATTACCCCAATATCATAATTTCAAATGATACCTGAATTCAATAAAAATTACGTCCTGTTGTAGCTGTCGTCGCTAGGAACTCGGTACTGAAGTCAGATTACAAATCAGACGGACGGATTCCACAAAATCCTAACTTGAAACCCAAGGTGAAGTTTGAAGGGATTTTCAGAGGATTTCCTTCGATTTTTTCTTGTGAAATGCTGAGTAATAGCCATATATATATCCCAATGCATGACAAGAAAACGTGGCTGAATATTCATGCTGCACGGCTCGCCGCGGGTGCGCTAGCCCTTGGACCGCGGGTGCGCTGAGCGTGCTGTACTACTTCCACAATTCCAGAAGAACAACCGCGGGTGCACCATGTTTTGTACTGCGGGTGCACTAACCTTACTGCCCCAACACCGCGGGTGCAGTAGCAATTCTGGCGCAGGTGCGGTGTCTCTTTGCCATTAAACTCAAATTGCAACGTCGCTTCTCCATGTCTGTTCTTTCATTCCCTTATTCATAATACATGATAACTCAAAAGTATTAATCTAAAATCTATGGCATTACAGTCTGAATGTCTCACTTGTCAGCTGGTGAAGGCAGAGCATCAGAGGCCAGCAGGGATGCTTAAGCCACTCTCTATCCCCGAGTGGAAGTGGGAGAATATCATCATAGAATTCGTTGTAGGTTTGCCGAGGTCAGTTAGAGGATCCAATGCCATTTGGGTTATAGTGGATCGACTTACTAAGTCGGCACACTTCTTGCCAGTGAAGACGACTTTCTCCATGACGTAGTATGTAGAGCTCTATATCAGGGAGATAGTTCGATTGCACATGATCCCAGTTTCTATTGTGTCCGACAGGGACCCAAGGTTCATATCTTCCTTTTGGAAGAGTTTACTTGCAGCCATGGGGACGAAGTTACTTTTAGTACAGCTTTCCACCCTCAGACAGAAGGACAGTCTGAGCGAGTGATTCAGATTTTGGAGGATTTATTGCGAGCCTGTGTGATTGATTTCCATGGAAATTGGGAATCGAAGCTATCTCTTGTAGAGTTTACCTACAACAACAGTTTTCAATTATCTATAGGTATGGCTCCCTACGAGGCATTGCATGGAAGGAAGTGCAGATCGCCGATTCATTGGGATGAAGTCGGTGAGAGATCAGAACTCGGTCCAGAGATTGTTCAGCAGACTGCAGATGTGGTGGTCAAGATCCGAGACAGGCTGAAGACCACCTAGAGTCGCCAAAAGAGTTATGCTGACAAGAGAAGAAGAGATCTTGAGTTTGCCGTAGATGATCACGGTTTCGTAAAAATAGCACCTATGAAGGGTGTTATGAGATTTGGGAAAAGAGACAAGCTGAGTTTGAGGTTTATTGGGCCGTTCGAGATTCTTGACAGAGTTGGGACACTCGCTTATTGTGTTGCCGTCCCGCCGAATCTGGCCGGGGTACACAATGTGTTCCATGTCTTGATGCTGAGAAAGTACCTAACAAATCCCTAGCACATTTTGAGTTATGAGCCGTTGCAGCTTGCTCAAGATATGTCATATGAGGAAAGACCCGTCCAAATCCTAGACAAACAGGAGCGTAGACTTCAGAACAAAGTAACTAAGCTGGTCAAAGTCCGGTGACTGAATCAATCTGTGAAGGAGACCACTTGGGAGACAGAATAAGATATGAGGAGCCACTAACCGGAGTTTTTTGGTAAGATTTAATTTCGAGGACGAAATTTATAGCCCAAAATCGAGGAACTGTAGAGCCCAAAATCAGTACACGTAATCCATACATTTATTTAATTGTTAAATTATTTAATCAAGTTTAAAATGATTTTGAGATGCATGATTTATGAAATTACATTATTTTAAATTATTTATGTTTATGTGATGCACTTTAAAATGTTTCTTGAGTTTCATGTTTCAGGCGATTATTCGATGCGGAACCGAGGAAAAGAGACCAGCGATGATTGACAATTTTTAAAATGTCGAAATTTATTTTAAGTTGGGTTTGGGGCATTTTAAAAGGTTTATTTAGTTTTTAGCATTTTAAAAGCCTAATTTAATTATTAGGTGATTTTATGACTATAAAGTTT
This sequence comes from Primulina tabacum, assembly GCF_025594145.1. Taxonomy (NCBI): domain Eukaryota; kingdom Viridiplantae; phylum Streptophyta; class Magnoliopsida; order Lamiales; family Gesneriaceae; genus Primulina; species Primulina tabacum. The sequence goes on from NC_134551.1 coordinate 29,776,483, forward strand.
TTAAAGATTTGTCACTTGTACATTTTATTTTAAATTAAGAGATGTTATTTAAAGTTAGAGGAATTTTAGTATTTTAATTAGTTGTTAATTATTAGTTAAGCACAATTTTATCCCCTAATTATTAAAAACACATGCACACACACTTACACGCAGACACACATACACGTTAAAACATACACACACATTTCCTTGCCTCTGCATTTCCATTTGTTTTGAAGAAAAGCTAGGGTTCTAAGAACCAAGTGCAGCCGACCCTCCCTCTCCAATTTTCCAGCAAGTTTTCGTCACTTTTCTTCAAGTTAATCGAGCCACAAATCGTTCCGGATCAACCCTCGCATCTCTCCCGCTTCGCTATCGTCGGTTTGGTAATTTTAATTATTAAAAGGCATGTATATTCTTTCGTTTTCGCATCGATCTTATCAAATTTATAATTTTGATGTTTATTGTATGAAAAACATGTGAATGTTATGCAAAGGTTTGAGCAAAAATGGTTGGATCCATTTTCAATTGTTTTTGGATCTCAAAACTCGAAGTTTGCTTTCATTTTAAATATTGCGACTTTTCCGTAGACTTTTTGAAAATACTTTCAACATATAAAACGTAGAACTTTTTGATACCTTCGATTTGACAGTTAATTCAAAATATTTAGATAAGAAATGAGTGAGTTATGATCGTTTTTGTGGGACTTCTCAAACTACGATTTTCTGAAAATGAGTTCTTAACGTTGCAGGCTTCGTTGGAAATTGCCAATTGATCACTGCTGCGTCTAAGTATTTCAAGTGTCATGTTTAGACGATATTTGGTGCTTCGCTTCGTGTCGTTAGGAGCGTGGTTTCATTGAAGTCGTAGAAAGCATTTTGTGTAGAGGCCAATAAATCCGTGTTTGAAAATTTGCGGAAAAATTTAAAATTTTTCTTTTTAAATAATTAAAATTGCTTCATTCATAAATGAAGTGATAAATAAAGTTTGATGTTAAAAATGGCAGCGGAAGAAATTAACATTTTCGAAATAACAGTAAAAGTTTATCCGACGATAATTAAAATGTTTGATCAAACAAATAATAATAAATGCTGAACTGAGGTCCTCGGGTCCTACTACTGCCGAATCGAGCTGACTCACTTGTCCCCGCCCTCGATCCCGACATCATCAACACCTACAACAATCAATTCTAGGGAGTCTAAAGACTCAACATGCATATATCGTAAATAACAAGTAAATAAATAGTAACATTGCATGCAAGTGAAAATATCATGTCATGAGGCATATCGTAAAAATGTCGTGTCATGATTAATTATAATACGTGCGTCACTGAACTGGGAAATCATAAATGAAAATGGTTGCTCCTTGGAGCCCTGTCATGAAATAACTTGTAATAATTTTCTGGTGAGATTATGGTCTACGCAAGTGGTCCCTGAACTGAACTAAACTGAGCTGACCGGTAACTGGCAGCCGGACCGGAAACTGGCGACCGGGTTTAATAATGTACGTCTGATCAGACTACCTGCCACAGTATACTAGGTAAAATGACTGAACTGACCGGTAACTGGGGACCGGACCGGTAACTGGCGATCGGGTTTAATAATGATAGTAAAGTGACCACAACAATATCGCATAAATCTCAAAATGAATATTTTTGCACGTAATATAATTAATTAACATAATTAAATATCCTGTAATAATTTTACTGATTGGATTGTATCGCTCTCAAGCTCACTGCAACCTAAATATGCCATGAAAATATGCAATAGCTTTTACTTGACCAAACTATGCAATTAAATCCGAAAACTGAGACAATTGCGCCTAACGACTTCCTATTTAATCAAGACTCTGTGCCAACCCGAACCAACACCAAACCATCAAGTAGTCATGATTAAAATACACCTAAAATGATGAAATAATGCTCCTAAAATAGTGAGGGTCGAAATCTAGGTGAATGGAGGCCAAAACATGAAACGCTCTTTCGAGAGTCAATTTGGCACATCGCACCGTAAATTCTCGTACGACCTCAAAAATGATCCGAATCACAAACGGCCAAAAAAATGACCTTCCTAACTCAATGAGGCACTGTACAGTCCAATGCCATAGGCTAAAAGCCAACTGAGAACTCGAACGAGCCACTGAACCATCACATCACTTGCTGTCCACAAAATACAGCAGCATGCTTGCGTTTCCTTACGTCGTTTTTGAGACTACCGGCCATTGGGGCTTGAAACACCACCCGGAATCTCTTACCAACATACCAAGGAATGATTTTAACCATGGATAAGGGCCCTAGGCCAGCCACAATTCGCATCGCCCCAGCAACAACCGAAAAGTTCCAACCGAGAACCAATTCTGCACGTCGGGGCATTGTTCTTGTTTTGCTGTTACCGATCGTTCCAGTGGCCATCTGATTGAGCAAGACATGATCTAGACATCTAGGGGCATGGTATGTACCGTGGTTAAGGGCCATAGGCCAACAAAGATCTACACCACTCCACAAACTTCGAAACACACATGCTGGAAAAAGGGGAGGGCCGAAAGGGTGATGTGCTGTTCTTGAGTTTTAATTTAAAAACCGATTCACCATGGACCAAGCCTCCAAAAGGGCAACTTAGTCACCTCTTAGACATGCTAGGGAGGTGTTCTAACCATGGCTATAGCCTTAATGATAGCCAAGATCAGATCCACTTCCCTTGACAGCACACAACATTTTTTTTTTGCGAAACTCAATATGGCAAAGATGGTGAGTTGCTGTCATCTTTGGTTTCTCTCATGCATGGGGCTTGTTTGAATGGACCAAAATGGTCTTAATTCATCCTAGTATGTGTCTAGATGTAGCCTAGTGAGCCTGGAGTCGAACCATCCACCTGAAACATCAAAACAAAAGAACCCGTGAAGCTTGTCATGGAAATCAAAAAAAATCTGCATGTTTGTTTTCTGAAAATCCTTGGTGTATTTCGGTTTTTGCCATGGAAATGATGATCATGAAATGAAAAAAAAATGATAATAGGACTTGATTGAAGAGTCAAGGAAGTACATATGCATGCCTGGTTCGTTTTGAAAGAAAAACGAATGAATAAGACGACTCGGCGCGGAGGAGGTGGAGTGATCTTGCTACCTTTCTTCTTCACTCGGTTTTTCCCTCTTGTTAAAAGCTAGCACCTCTCGATTTTTACACTCTGAAATGGCTCTGAATTCTCTCCAAATTTCGGTGGAGATGGGGGAGAAATGTTGGTTAGGAGGGTGAGGGAAATGGGTGCAATATAATGGGGAATGCAAGACCAAGTCTCCTATTTTTAAATTTTGAATTTGGTTTGCTATCAAATCTTCTTGGGGGGAATGAGGTGGCCGATTCTACCATGCTCCACAAGGCTAGGATAAGGTTGATTATTAATTAAATGGTGCTCCAAAAATAAAAAGATTATCCTACTAATTAAATACAAAGAAAGGGTCAAAGGTGGTGAGTTGTCAAGGAATGTTCTAGCAACTAAGGGTGGCCGAAATTCATCTAATAAATGGAAGGAAATATTGTTTAGTTAGTAAATTTTTTTAAACCTTAAGAGCCTCACCTATCCTTTAATTAATTTAATGAATTAACACTTCAATTAAGGAATCTAAATGAACTTATTCCCTACTCACCTCAAGTTACTAAATTAATTCCTTAAACCTCCTTTTAACTTAAATCAACTTATTAGCTAGCTAAAATAAAATCTGGGAATGATTTCTTAATCTTAAATTCTATCTCAAAACTCCAACTTCAGACCGGCCTCACTGAATTAACTGAAAAGATAAAAATTTAAACGACTGCATAAAATAATTAACTTTAAAGAAAAGCATTTAAATACTCATGAAATAAAATCATTTAAAATACTAGAATTATGCATGGCTTATACGTAGTCTAATTTACGGGTTCTACAACTCTCCCCCCTTTAAAAGGAATTTTGTCCTCGAAATTAAAACTCACCAAACAACTCGGGGTACAGACTCCTCATCTCTAGCTCAGACTCCCATGTAGCTTCCTCCTCTGAATGGTTGAGCCATTTGACTTTCACTCGCTTCACCAGTTTGTTCCGAAGCTTCTTCTCCTATCTGTCTAAGATCTGCACTGGTCTCTCCTCATAAGATAGGTTCGGAGTAAGTTGCAACGGCTCAAAGTTCAAGACATGTGAAGGATTCGCCATGTACTTCCTCAGCATAGAGACGTGGAAGACATTGTGTACTCCGATCAGATTTGGCGGAATCGCCACACGATAAGCTAGCGTCCCAACTCTGTCGAGGATCTCAAATGGTCGAATGAATCTTGGACTGAGCTTCCCTTTTTTCCCAAATCTCATGACACCCTTCATAGGTGCCACCTTCACAAAGACATGGTCGCCGACAGCAAACTCTAAATCTCTCTTCCTCTGATCTGCATAACTCTTCTGTCGACTTTGAGCAGTCCTCATCCTATCACGGATCTTGACTACTACATCGGCAGTCTGCTGAATAATCTCTGGGCCCAACTCTGCTTTCTCTCCTACTTTATCCCAATGAACAGGAGATCTGCACTTGCGACCATACAAAGCTTCATACGGATCCATTCCTATAGCAACTGAAAGTTGTTGTTATAGGTGAACTCAACCAATGGCAAGTTCGACTCCCAACTCCCTGAGAAATCAATGATGCAAGCACGGAGAAGATCCTCCAAAATCTGAATGACTCGCTCTGACTGCCCATCTGTCTGCGGATGGAAAGCTGTGCTAAACAGCAACTTCTTACCCATAGTCGAATGCAAACTCTTCCAAAATGAGGAAGTAAATCTGGGATCTCTGTCAGATACGATAGAAACTGGAATACCATGAAGTCGGACTATCTCTCGAATATACAACTCCGCATACTGAATCATGGTGAAAGTCGTCTTAATAGGCAAGAAGTGCGATGATTTGGTAAGACGATCTACAATCACGCAGATAGCATTCGATCCTCTGGCTGACTTCGGAAATCCGGTCACAAAATCCATGGTAACGTTCTCCCACTTCCACTCGGGAATAGGAAGAGGCTTGAGCAAACCTGCTGGTTTCTGATGCTCGGCCTTCACTAACTGGAAAGTCAAACACTCGGATACAAATTGTCTGATGTCTTTCTTCATCCCAGGCCGCCAATACAACAACTGTAAATCTTTGTACATCTTCGTACTCCCTGGGTGAATGGAGTACGGTGACATGTGGGCTTCTTATAAGATATCTGCTCAGATAGAATCACAGTTAGGAACCCATATCCTGTCTTGGTATCTCACAATACCATCGCTGACTGAATACAAGACACTGCTCTTGGCCTCATCTCTCTGCTTCCACTTGGCTAACTGCTCATCTGCTGACTGACCACTGCGAATACGGTCCAGAAGGAAAGACTGAATGGTCAAGGTAGATAGACGGGGAACTCTACCTTGAGGATAAGTCTCAAGATCAAACCTCTGCATCTCAACCTGAAGAGGTTTCGAAACTGTCAAATGGGCCATCGCTGCAACTTTCCTGCTCAATGCATCCGCAACTACATTAGCTTTACCGGGGTGGTAGCTAATGTCACAATCATAGTCCTTCACAAGCTCCAAGCTATGCCTCTGATGCATATTCAGCTCCTTCTACATAAAGAAATACTTGAGGCTCTTGTGGTCAGTAAAGATCTGGCACTTCTCTCCATACAGATAGTGCCTCCAAATCTTAAAGGCAAAAAATACTGCGGCCAACTCTAGATCATGGGTAGGGTAGTTCTTCTCATGGGTTTTCAACTGTCTAGAAGAATAAGCTATGACCTTCCCATGCTGCATCAATACGGCGCCAAGACCGAGCTTCGAAGCATCGGTATACAAAACAAACTAACCGGGCCCTGACGGCATGGCCAAAACTGGTGCT